>NC_079189.1:499213509-499513509 GCF_029499605.1 Hyla sarda | reverse complement strand
AGTATCTGGTGGGACCTTTGCTTTTGCTGGGAGCATTCAACAGAGCCTTGTCCTGTCTAGGCTTGTGTGCTCGCTGTCCACCTTCGCAGCCTGGCTCTCTCTCTCTGCTTTTGGTTGTCTACTGGTGCTCACTCAGCCTTAGCTCTCTCCCCTTGTCCCTTCTACCTGGGAGGAGTGTGCTCTTCCTTCCCCTTTGTGTGTCAGTTGTATTTCACTGACTCCATAGTCTTCTAGAATCATCCTTCCTGTGCCCAGGTTCTGAGGCTCCCAGCTGGGTTCTCATTTCTTTCTCCATCCGCTCCCGTTCTGGGGGCCTGTTTCTTCAGAGGGCTCTGGTCCGCTTGGACACCTGGAGTCTATGACTATTGGTCCCCTTGGGACTCTGTTCTAGGAAGCTGTGGCATGCCTTCCTTTCCGGAGGCTCCCTGGGCCTTGGTGATGGTTCAGGTCTTGGGCTTTGGTGGTGATCCGGCCACAGCTCATCCACGATCCCTTTGTCAGGGCGGGCTTTTTCTGTTCCAATCCCCTTCACTTCTTCTTGGAAGTTGTCGCCCGGGGACTCTTACGGACGTCTCTTTTCCTTGCTGTTCAGGGGCTTCGTCTTCCAAGCAAGCTCTACATCTTCAGTTACATAGTTAGTATGGTTGAAAAAAGACATACGTCCATCAAGTCCAACCAGGGAATTGAAGGGAAGGGTGTAAGGGGATAAGGGAAAGGGATGTAGTTTTATAATTCTGCATAAGCATTAATGTTGTTTTGTTTCAGGAATGTATCTAACGCTGTTTTAAATCTTTTAATTGTTCCTGCTGTGACCAGTTCCTGAGGTAGACAATTCCATAAATTCAGTCCTCACGGTAAAGGAGTGTCGCCCCTTTAGACTAAACCTTTTCTTCTCCAGACGGAGGGAGTGCCCCCTCGTCCTTTGGGGGGGGGGGGGGGGGGTTAACCTGGAACAGTTTTTCTCCATATTTTTTGTATGGGCCATTTATATACTTATATACGTTTATCATATTCCCCCTTAAACGTCTCTTCTCAAGACTAAACAATTGTAACTCCTTTAATTACTCCTCATAGCTAAGATGTTCCATGCCCCATATTAGTTTAGTCGCGCGTCTATGCACCCTTTCCAACTCCGCAGTGTCCCTTTTATGAACAGGCGACCAAAACTGAACAGCATATTCCAGGTGAGGCCGTACCAATGCTTTATAAAGGGGGGGAGTATTATGTCCCTGTCCCTTGAGTCCATGCCTCGTTTTATATATGACAATATCCTGCTGGCTTTGGAAGCAGCAGCATGACATTGCATGCTATTCTGTAGTCTGTGATCTACAAGTACACCCAGATCCTTCTCTACCAGTGACTCTGCCAGTTTAATCCCCCCTAAGACATACGATGCATGCATGTTATTAGTACCCAGATGCATAACTTTACATTTATCCACATTGAACATCATTTGCCAAGTGGATGCCCAGACATTTAGTCTATCCAAGTCATCTTGTAACTTATGCACATCCTCTATAGACTGTACTGTGCTACAAAGCTTGGTGTCATCTGCAAAGATAGAAACAGAGCTGTTAATACCATCCTCTATATCTTTGATAAATAAATTAAACAACAGCGGGCCCAGTACTGAACCTTGGGGTACACCACTAATTACCGGGGACCAATCAGAGTACGAATCATTGACCACCACTCTCTGGGTACGATCCATGAGCCAGTGTTCAATCCAGTTACAAACTAAAGTTTCATTGTCGGTTTCTCTGATATCCGAGATGCCTCAAACCCCCCCCCCCCCCTTTTTTTTTTTTTTTCAGGGTGTTGGCTGCTCCTTCTTCCATGTCCTCCCGGGTTTGAGGGCGTTCAGGTTCTCCGCATTCCACAAGGTGCTCATGGAAGGCCCCTGGGACAGGGGTTTCTAAGTCTGCGGCTTGCTCTCATGCTCCGGACCTCTCCGTCGCTGAAGTACATCTTCCTTTTTTTCCTAGGGTTCTTGTCTCTCTGTATGACCCAGGGGTCTTGGGTCTCTCCAGAGGACGAGCCTTCCTTGGCATCCTGGTCCATCTCCTTGACCTTCCGGGAGCTCAGTTTCTGGGCCTAGTTGGTCTCCGCCTTGGGGGCGCGTCCGCAGGCCTTGTGGAATCGTGTGTTCAGACTCGGAACTGATTCAGTTTCTCTGGTGGATGTTTTTTCCCACCCTTGGGGACTGCTTTGGTACGTCCCATCAGTAAGGTGTCCCCCAATGAAGAGCGACCGAGAAAAGGAGATTTTTTTTGTACTCACCGTAAAATCTCTTTCTCGTAGTCTTCATTGGGGGACACCGCACCCACCCATTTCTTTATCTTTTTACGGTCTTTTTTTTCCAGTTTTTGGATTATTATCTGGGATTCCTTTCTACGGTCCTTCGGACGTATTTCCTGGTTTTCTTCTCATACTGCTTTGTGACAAAACTGGTTACCTCACTGCAGGAGGGTGGGTATATCCTGCCAGGGAGGAGACTACTTTTTTTTTCCTAGTGTCAGTGCCTCCTAGTGGCAAGAGCATATACCCATCAGTAAGGTGTCCCCCAATGAAGATTAAGCGAGAGATTTTACGGTAAGTACAAAAAAAATCTCCTTATTTTTACTTTTAGAAAAAATTAGAGGGTTTCAATGTATAGCAGCAATTTAAAAAATTGTCATGAAAATTGCAAAATCTGAAGGGACAGATGTTACAGAACTACAACTCCCAGCATGCCTGGGCAGACTAGGCATGCTGAGAGTTGTAGTTTGGCAACATCTGGAGGGCCACCGTTTGGGCACCACTGTAATAATGGTCTCCAAACTGTGACCCTCCAGATGTTGCAAAACTACAACTCCCAGCATGCCCAGACAGCCTTTGACTGTCTGGGCATGCTCTGAGTTGCAGTTTAGCAACCACTAGGAAGGGCAGCAGTATATATTGTTTACTGCCCCCTTCCTTTTTCCCCCCCTACCGTCGCTTCCCAACTGCGCCGCTGATCTCTGCAGTCTCCAGCGATGATCGGCGGTCCCCACAGCATCTTCTTTCCAGGTACCGGCCGCCATCTTCTCCCCCTGTTCTGCCCGACATCCAGGGGTGGGCAGAGCGGGAGCTTTCCATGGCAACCCCCTGTCGTGCATGGCCATTGGTCAGAACTCAGTTCTGACTAATGGCAGGGGTTAGGAGGAGATCGCAGCACTCCAATCTCGCTCCTTTCCCTCAGGATGATCGGGGCGGTCACTGACAGCTCCGATCATCCCTATTTTCTGGGTGATCGGGTCACCAGAGACCTGATCAGCCCGGAATAGCAGAAAATCTCATGTCTGAATTGACATGCGATTTTCTCCAATCGCCGACATGGGGGTGTCTCAGGACCCCCCTCGGTAATGTGCCGGGATGCCTGCTGAATGATTTCAGCAGGCATCCCGGTCCGGTCCCCAACCGGCTAGCGGCGGGGACCGGAATTCCCACGGGTGTATCCATACACCCTCAGTCCTTAAGGACTTTAAAACGGGGGCGTATGGATACGCCCGCCGTCCTTAACAGGTTAATTCCTGCTATATTACTGCTGCGGTTCATGTATCCCACGGTCGATGTGAGGTGTTTGGATGAGTGTCCTTATGTAATTCAGGACTTCCTATTCCAGTACACCAAGCGGTCGTCAGCATGACTTCCTAATTTCCAGGTCACCTACCCCATACCTGCCGCTCCTGCTGCTGAAGTCCGGTAGCCGACTTTCGGTGTGCTGTCCTGAAACAGGAACTCTGTATGTTCATCGTCCCTTATTCCAATAAGCCAGACTGTGTCTGCATGGTTTCCTGCACCACTTGCATCCTACATCAGTAACCTGTGCCTGCAGTTCAGATGCTTTCTACTGCATACTGTCTGTAGCACTGTTTGGGGTAGGCTGGGAGCGTGTTCTGCAGGTTTTTTAGACCTTCACAGAAACAGCTGCAGTCATTGTTCTCCTTTCGCAGGTGGCGTAACTGCTCCCAGCATCGTTCTGGCTCACAGGTAGGTGCTCCATCTGCTTTCACTACTGCCGGACACCTGCTCTATGCCTGCTGCTTTGCGTGGCGGTAGTCCTGGTTCCCCACTACCACCGTGCGGTATCAGTCTCTGTGTCCCTACATATGCTGTGGACACTGCACTTATGCCACCCACCTTCCCTGTTTTCAGGGGGCGTACTTGGGCTTTCATGCGGTCTCATTTCCGCACTTCTGCTGCAGTTGGGCAACTCTGTTCTGGAATGGGGCCTGTAAGGCAACACGGTGTGTTCAACAACCCCTCATGCCTTCCGACATGGGCCAGGATTGCTCTGTGGATATGGCTTCTGGTTTTTGTTTGGGGGGACCAAAGGTTTCGTCCCCCTTTGGGACGTACCTCCTACAGCTTTATTATGATTTGTTCGCTCCTTTCTTGCATGCGTAGTCATATCTTTATCCACACAAGTATCCCGGGTCAACATCCTTACGAGGACTCAGATGGTTTCTCCATACCTCGGTATGTTGTCGCAGAGTTCCTAGGGTTACTGTTGTCACCCGTATGTGCACCCTTTACCATGGGGTGGTGTCTAGCATGTTCAGCCTACTATTGCAGTCTGGCACTTTTCCCATTTTTTGGTGACCTCCTGCTGCTTCTGCGACCATGGCACCCTCCCCTGCTGGAGGAGTTTTTAAGTCATGTATGTTTCGGCTATAGCCGGCCTGGTCTCCATCTGTTGCATGGTTCTGGCATTTTTCAGCTTAGCTCCCTCGGTCTCCCTCTCAGTTTCTGTCCTGACGGGATGGTTTTTTGAGTCCTCTTCTGGTCTGTTTGGATCGACGGGTTCAAGGCTTGTTTCTCCTTGTCCATCCCCTCTTCGCTTGTGTTGGCGGGTGCGGGGAGTCCTCCTATATTAGGCACCCTCCTAGGCGGTGGTGGCATGCCTTCATGTCTGGGATTGTTTTCCCTTCCTTGGGGCCTTAGTGATGTGTTGGTCTCAGGCAGGCATGACATTTCTGCCCAGATCTCTTAGCAATCCCCTTTTGTCGGGTTGTCTCTCTCGCCCACACTATTCTTGTCTCAACATGGCAGTACGTCTTCTGGAATTCTTTGCTGAAGATGGCATGCTTACACTCTAAGGTTGACTTCCAGTTCCCATGTCCGGTCACTCTGGTATTCTGTGATACTCTTCTCTGGGCGTTCAGGTCCTTGTCCAGCCGGTCTACTTCCCTTCTCCTCCTCTTTCTGGTCAGTCGGATTGCGCCAGTCTAGCCAATTTGACATTATGCATGGACCTGGTTCTCTGTTTTTTCTTTTTGCCGCTGTTAGGGCTCAGAGTCAAACTCTTGAGTCCGCTCTTCCTCCGGGGTTCTCGCATCAGGCCTCAAAGACTACCTTTTCCGGTCTTTCTGCGGCCTATAGGTCTCCGGTCTCTGCTACAGCCGGCCTCTTCCTTTTGGCTTCCTGGGCCATCTACATGGGTGGTGGAGCTT
This sequence comes from Hyla sarda, assembly GCF_029499605.1. Taxonomy (NCBI): domain Eukaryota; kingdom Metazoa; phylum Chordata; class Amphibia; order Anura; family Hylidae; genus Hyla; species Hyla sarda. Next base: position 499,508,035 of record NC_079189.1, on the reverse strand, counting down.
CCAGATGATCTGTTTCCGGGCCCCGGTTGTCTCTTGGCCGAGGGTCTTGCCAGCAAGCCTTGCAGACAGACTGGGTTCAGTCTCAGGACTGTGTTACCTTCTCTGGCAGTTATTACTTCCCACCCCAGGGACTGCTTTGGGTACGTCCCATCAGTATCCTGTGTCCCCCAATGAAGCGACCGAGAAAAGGAGATTTTTTTTTTGTACTCACCATAAAATCTTTCTCTTAGCCTTCATTGGGGGGACACAGTACCCACCCATATCTTCATGTCCTGCCCGGATTCTCTTTTCCGGTTCGTGTTTTTTTTATTTTTTTTTTTTAACCTGGATTCCTTCTAGGGTCCTTCAGACATCTCTCCTTCTTGTTGGCTTCTCCTACTGCTTTGTGACACAACTGAGTTCCTCGTGGCAGGTGGGCAGATATATACTGCCAGGTAGTAGCCGACTTTTTTTTTTCCTTGTGTCAGCGCCTCCTAGTGGCATATACACATCAGTATCCTGTCGTTCCCCCCCCCCCCCCCACACACACACACACACACACACACACACACACACACACACACACAAATAAGGGCTACGAGAAAGAGCTTTTACTGTGACCCCATTTTGAAAACTACACCCCTCACAGAATGTAATAAGGGGTACAGTAAACATTTACACCTCACAGGTGTCTGACAGATTTTTTGAACAGTGGTCCCTGAAAATGAACAGCCCACTGTTCCAAAGATGCCAGTGGGGTGTAAATGCTTACTGCACCCCTTATTACATTCTGTGAGGGGTGCAGTTTCCGAAATGGGATCACATGTGGGGGGGGGTCTATAAGAACATGTTAGTGTAAAAAATTAAGATTTTGAATTTTCTCCACTTTGCTGCTACTTCTGTGAAACACCTAAAGGGTTAACAAACTTTCTGAATGTCATTTAGAATTTTTTGAGGGGTGCAGTTTTCATAATGGGGTCCATTATGGGGTATTTCTAACACAAAGACCCTCAAATTCACTTCAAAACTGATTTTGAAATTTTTGTGGAAAATTGCTGCTAAACTTTGAAGCCCTCTGTCTTCAAAAAGTAAAAACATGTCAACTTTATGATGCAAACATAAAGTAGACATATTGTATATGTGATTAAATATATAATTTATTTGGTATGTCCATTTTCCTTACAAGTAGAGCTTCAAAGTTAGAAAAATGTAAAATTTTCAAATATTTCATGAAATTCTAGAACTTTTCACCAAGAAATGATGCAAAATCTGTGATCTTCTTGTTAGCTCAGGAGAAAGTGTTAGGCTCTATTCGCACGGCAGAATTTCCATCTGGAAAAATTCCGTATGGACACTCTGCAGGCCTTCTCAGAAATGCTTCGTCTCCATAGAAACTAATACATCTACTGTATTCCGAAAGAAAGAAGTTGACGTGTTCATTCTTTCTGCAAAGTCCAGAATTTGAAGTTTCTGCTACTGAAATTCTGGTGTGTGTGTGTGTGTGGTGCAGCAGAATTCCATTGAAAACAATTGGTCCGTGTGAATAGGGCCTTATCAAGGGCAAGGCAGCTGATTGACATTGAGGAGACTGGTGTTTGCACAAGCATTGTGGCCTCTTCACACAGCTGATTTACAGGGTGCCAGGAGTCGTACCCCCGCCGATACTTATGGCCCATCTGGATGCTTTCGTTATTGGCAGCCAAACACCCAGCACTGTTGTCTTTAGCATTCAGGTTATGGGCTAAATGTATGTGGTATATTTAAATTGGTATGGCTTTCTCTTACAGCTCATGATGGCTCCGTCAGAGGGGTTGTTGTTGATGGGTTAAACCAGATGACAATCACAGTTGGCAGCGACAAGCTCATGAAATTTTGGAAGTTTAAGTCCAAACAGTTGATGCAAACAATAGACATTGCAGTATGTCCTACATCCTCCTTGCTCCATAGAGAAAGGTAAATGATATGATTAGTATTAGTGTATTTCTTTTTTGCATTAAGCTTCATGTACACATCAAAGTGGTGAAAAGTAATTTGCTCATCCTATAAATGCTATAATGCTGTATAATGGAGAAAAGGACATGTATAAATGTCATCATCTAATGCTGAATAAATCTTGTCATGACAGCGGTATGTTGGCAGTTGCCCTGGATGACTTCAGCATTAAAGTTTTTGATATTGAAACGTGTAAGCTGGTGAGACAGTTCCCAGGACACAATGGAAAGATAAATGATATGGTGAGGACAATTACATCTTTTACACCTACTGTGCACATAAGCAAAGCTCTTATCATCAATTACATTATTTTTTTTTCTCTTCTAAGACTTACAGCCCTGATGGGCGATGGCTAATGACTGCATCTATGGACTGTACTGTTAAAATATGGGACTTCCCATCTGGATGGTAAGATTTTCTTTTTTAAATATTATCCGCATTATCATGATCTGTATTATTTAACAGAAAATGCAAATTTAAAGGGGGTTTCCTGGTCTTATTTTTTTTAATTTCTTGTTAGCAAGCTTAGGGGTGGAAAAAAAACACTACTCTTCGTTCAGCTTGTTGCTGCTCAAGCTTTCCCCACCAGAAGTGCTGCAATGACATCCCCTTGCATTATGTATATGGTGATGCAGCCAATCATTTTCCTCTACACAGTGATTGATTTAAGCATCACTTGCACAATGTGTAGGTACTATGAGATTATACTCTGTGGTTAGCCCTGGGATCATCCTTTTCCACAGCCAAAAGAACATGTTTTCAGCTCCATTAAGCAAGTTCACACCAACTTCTATTAATGCAACTGGCTCCTTGGCAGGCTTATTCACACAGGTTGCAGGATAAACAAAACAAACACGGGAACAAACAAAATCCTAGACAGTCTACCCTCTGACTACACATTTACAGTCCCTATCTGCAAACTGGTGGGCTAATCCCTGCCAGTTAAAAACACATGTTCCCTGCAACCTTTTCTTACTGTGTCTTCTAAGACTGGTGTGAATCACTCACAGCGCCTGGCTTTGTGCTCCTTGCAAGGACCCCTTGCCTCTCCCTGACAGCCACCCTGCTGTCTTCTGGGGAGAGTCCAGACTACACTTCCTGGTCTCTTAAATATCCACCCTCTGATTAATAAGTTAGTAGGTGTGCATTCTGCTGCTAGCTCACCTAGGTTAAAGGAGAACTCCAGAATACAAAAATTGTCCTCCATACTGCCGGCAGTAAAAAAAAATAGATACATACCTTCCTTTGCTCCTCCGGTAACCAGCTCCGGCCTCTGCCGCGATCCTCTTCCTGGTTGCCGGTGGTCGGCGAGTCATACTGCACTCAGCCAATCACTGGCCGCAGTGAAGTCCCGACTCAGCCGGCGATGGGCTGAGCGGCAGTGTGCCAGGGCCAAAAAAGTCACACTACCGTTCAGCCTATTGCCGGCCGAGTCGGGACTTCGCTGCGGCCAGTAATTAGCTGAGTGCAGTATGACTCGCCCACCACCGGCAATCAGGAAGAGGATTGCGGCGGAGGACGGTGTGGGTTACCGCAGGCATCGGGGGAGCGAAGGAAGGTATGTATCTTTTTTTTTTTTTTTTTTTTTTTTTTTTTTTTTTTTAATTGCTGGCAGTATGGAGGACAATTTTTGTATTCTGGAGTTCTCCTTTAAGGGACATGGAAAAACACCCTTTCATTACCTCATAGTACTTTGTGCCTGGCACTGGCCAGGGGAAACCTGTGAGGTGGTATGGTTCAACCCTCAGTATGTCATACAATATTTTTAAAAGACCAGAAAACACTTCATGACTAAACCTTTATAAAGAAGCATTCACAGCTTGTTTTTTTTTTTTTCTCTGTACGTTTTTATTGTCTGTTGTAACTTTTTTTTTTTTTTTTGTTCTTCAGCCTCATAGACTGTTTTCTATTGGATTCACCTGTTGTTAGCCTCACAATGTCACCGACTGGAGATTTCCTAGCAACTGCCCATGTGGATGACCTATCTCTATATTTATGGTGTGTTATATTTTTTAATTAATTTACTGGAAACAATTTAAGACTAGGTTCAGTGATACGACCACATGATCTGGATCCCCCATGGTTACAAAGCACACAACCCCTTAAGTGCAATAAACTAAAGGTTTTTGTTGTCATCAGGGTGACCAGATATCATTCTATTTTCACATCTGTGATGACTTCATAAGATACTTTATATGAAGTATATACTACTACTACTACTATGATACTTCAAGAGATAATTTCATTTCCTTTTTATAGAAAAAATGGCTTATAAAATCATGGCTTATTCCTATCTGAAGCACAGGCATGTACAGAGTCCAGTAAGTGAGGGTGGGCTAGTACTCCTCTGTGCTCTCTCCTGTCTGATAGTACTCCTCTGTGCTCTCTCCTGTCAGACAGGAGAGGGCACAGAGGAGTCCTGTCAGACAGGAGAGGGCACAGAGGAGTCCTGTCAGACAGGAGAGGGCACAGAGGAGTCCTGTCAGACAGGAGAGGGCACAGAGGAGTCCTGTCAGACAGGAGAGGGCACAGAGGAGTCCTGTCAGACAGGAGAGGGCACAGAGGAGTCCTGTCAGACAGGAGAGGGCACAGAGGAGTCCTGTCAGACAGGAGAGGGCACAGAGGAGTGCTAGCTTACCCTCATTAACTGAATTTTGTCCATGCCTGTGCTTCAGCTTGGACAAAGCCATGATTTTATAAGCTATGATTTCTATAAAAATGAAAACACTTTCTTATGAAGTATATTAGAAAGGTTAATGTTTTGCCAAGATGTACAACATATAAAAAGTTTTTGTATTTGACAGTGCCCAGTTAAAGCGCAACTGTCATGAAATCTGGGTGCAATAACCTGCACACAGCCTTTGTACTGTGTGCAGGTGGTGTGTATAGCAATGTTTTTACCTAATATTTGCAGACTTTCATTACCCCAAAAAATGCTTTTGATGAAAGCCACTGACGGTCGGATAGGCGTGGCTCGAGATAAACGATGCCCCGCTGCTGCCACGCCCACCCCCTGTATGTCAGTGCTGGGACCGCTGTGTGATTGACACACAGGTCCCAGCGCATGCCCCCTTCAGCTAATCTAATGTGCGCGCGTGTCATCCAGCTAGCACTGCGCAGGTGCACTGAGGAGAAAGATGGCAACAGGAACTGGGGGAGCCAGCACACAGCGGCACGCACATTAGATTAGCTGAAGGGCGCATGCGCTGGGTCCTGTGTGTCAATCACACAGCAGTCCCAGCGATGATCGGTGGGGTGGCGGTGGGGCATTGCGTACCTCGCGCCTTGCCTATCCGACCGCCAATGGCTTTCATCAAAAGCATTTTTTGGGGTAATGAAAGCCTGCAAATATTAGGTAAAAACATTGCTATACCCACCACCTGCACACAGTACAAAGCTGTGTGCAGGTTATTGCACCCAGATTTCATGACAGTTGCGCTTTAAGGTTTTTACTTGCCCTGTATTGTGCAAGTAACCATTACTTGATTCTAGGGCGACCAAGTTAAAACCATTGTATCGTGAGACCATAATTCTTTGGGTAACTAGTAATTGGTTATAAAGCCCCCAAAAATTAGGGAAAAAATATATTTAAAAAATTTACTTATAAATAACAAAGATAAAACTATACAGATCAGAAATAGCTGTAAATCTCTCTTAATGTAGATGACAGGAGCTTCTACACGATGCTGTATGTTACACACAGTAAACCAAAAAAGTTAAATGGAGCTGCCCTAGCTTGGTGTCTAAAGAAGCAGCTTATCCAGGCCTAGGTAGATGGCAGTACACAACATACTGCACTGCACTGTACTGTAAAGAGGTGCTACTTGAGTTAGTTGGTGCATGCTTTTCAGTAATACAGGTGTTTCACCAGATCATACAGCCACTGACACATACTATAGATATGGACTGTCTGTAGCATTGTATGGGTACGTAAATTTCTGATTTATTAAAATGTAATGTTAACTAAACCGCCCAGTAAAAGGCGTAAATGTAAAAAATACCAAAGTCCAGAATTGCGCATTTTGGTCACTTCATATATCAGAAAAAATTCATAAAAAGTGATCAAAAAGTCCATTAAAAACAAAAATGTTACAGTAAAACTACAGATCACGGCACAAAAATTGAGCCCTCTTATCGCCCTGTATACGGAAAAAATAAAAATGTTATAGGGGTCAGAAGATTTTTAAGCCTACAAATTATCTTACAAAAAGTTAATTTTTTTATTTTTACTAGCAAAGTAAAACAAAAATCTATATAATGTTGGGATTGTATAGACCTACAGAATAACGATAACATGTCATTTTTACCGAAAAGTGCACTAAGTAAAAACGCAACCCCCTAAAATTTGCATAATGGCATTTTTTTTTTATTTATTTATTTATTTTTTTTGCCCATCAAATAATTTCTTTTTGGCTTCCCCATACATTTTGTGGTAAAATGAGTAATGTCATTACGAAGTACAATAAGTCCCACAAACAACAAGCTTAATAGATGAAAAATTGGAAGAGATGAATTTTAAAAGATGAGGAGGAAAAAATGGATAAGCAAAAAACGAAAAATGGCTGCTTCATTAAGTGGTTAAGTATAGTGTCCATCATTTTCAGATTTACACCTGACCTCCATTGTCAGATGACATAAGGTGTCAGCATTTCATTATTAAAGTGGCTGCTAAAAACACTCGCCAGTTATCTATAAATGGAATATGCTGGTTTTATCTATTTTGGCAACAGGTCAAACAAGTCTTTGTTCTCCTTGGTTTCCTTACGTCCTCTCCCGTCAAACTATGAACCAGTTGTGGTGATGCTTCCTGGTGTAGCCAATGAGATTGAGGGTAAGAAGCAGTTATTTTGTTCATACTAAGTGGCCTGTTTTTGTGTCCTCATATGGTTTACTTTTTGGGTTTTCATGTGTTTTTTTGTTATGTTAATGGTAGTGTTCTTGTTTTTATGACCATTTATTTCTTGAATACAGAGGACATGGTTGAAGTTGAAGAAGCCAGTGAGGACATGATGGAATATGAATCGCCTGAACAACTAGGAGAAAAGTTGGTGACCCTGTCACTCTTACCTGAGTCAAGGTGGAAGAACCTCTTGAACCTTGATGTCATCAAGGTACTGTGACCATGGCATGTTCCAGTAAGAATTAGTAATGTTTGTTACTGAATATTGTTCACTGAAAAGTATAAAAAGTTCCTGTACGCCCTGAGTCCGCTCCCTTTCTATAACGCAGGGCCACGGCGTGGCCCCGCATCATAGCAGGTTGGGCCCGGCCTCTAACAATGGCCGGGACCCGTGGCCAATAGTGCTATTAACCCTTTAGATGCAGCGTTCAAAGTTGATCGCCCCATCTAAAGTGAAATTAAAGTACCCCCCGGCTAGCACAGTCGGCTGTTCGGGAATGGCGCAGCGAAATCGCGCATCCCGAACAGCTAGAACACACACTGGCCCCTACCTTCCTCCTGTGTGTCTGATCGCTGAATGACTGCTCAGTGCCTGAGATCCAGGCATGAGCAGTCAAGTGGCAGAATCATTGATCAATGTTATCCTATGGGATAACAATGATCAATGTAAAAGATCAGTGTGTGCAGGGTAGAACATTGCAAAAAATATCACCCCCCCGCCCCTTTTTTCCATAATAAAAACCTGTGTAAATAAAAATAAACGTGTGGTATCGCAACGTGCGGACATGTCCGGTTTATAAAAAGATTGTTAATTAAACCACATGGTCAATGGTGTAAGCGCAAAAAATTCCAGAGTCCAAAATAGCTTATTTACTTTTTATATTATAAAAAAAAAATGAATAAAAAGTGATCAAAAAGTCCAATCAATACAAAAATGGTACTGCTAAAAACTTCAGATCACAGTGCAAAAAATTAGCCCTCTTACCGCCCCATACGCGGAAAAATAAGTTATAGGGATCAGAAAATGACAATTTTAAACATATACATTTTTCTGCATGTAGTTATGATTTTTTCCAGAAGTACAACAAAATCAAACCTATATAAGTAGGATATCATTTTAATCGTATGGACCTACAGAATAAAGATAAGGTGTCATTTTTAAGGAAAAATTTACTGCGTAGAAACGGAAGCCCACAAAATTTACAAAATTGCGTTTTTCTTCAATTTTTTTGCACAATAATTTTTCTTTCCGTTTTGCTGTAGATTTTTGGGTAACATGACGGGTGTCATTACAAAGTAGAATTGGTGGCGCAAAAAATAAGCCATCATATGGATTTTTAGGTGCAAAAACGGAAAAGCCCCAGGTCCTTAAGGGTTTAATATATTTACAATGGCAAAAATGGGAATATTTTTCTTTCATATCATAAACTGAGCATTTTACATAAAAGTTATTTAAAATTTAGCACCCAGCTAAATAATAGACCGGTATTTTAAACACTAAACATTTTAATGTAATTCTCTTTTATTAGAGAAGAAACAAACCTAAAGAGCCTCCAAAAGTCCCAAAGTCTGCACCTTTTTTCATTCCTACCTTGCCTGGACTTGTCCCACGTTTTGGTTCTGAAGCTCAGGATGAAATACCTCAAGTAAGTTTAACTTCTTACCTATTTTTTGCCTTGTTATTAAATATTAAAACTGTGGGGAAGTTGTGATATACACCAATAAGCCATAACCTTAAAGGGTTACTCCGGTGGAAAACTTTATTTATTTATTAATTTATTTATTTTTTTATCAACTGGTGCCAGAAAGTTAAACAGATTTGTAAATTACTTCTATTAAAAAAATCTTAATCTTTCCAGTACTTTTTAGGGTCTTTATACTACAGAGGAAATGGTTTTCCTTTTTGAACACAGTGCTCTCTGTCCATTTTAGGAACTGGCCAGAGCAGTATATGTTTGCTATTCGGATTTTCTCCTACTCTGGACAGTTCTTAAAATGGACAGAGATGTCAGCAGAGAGCACTGTGTTCCAAAAAGAAAACCATTTTCTCTGTAGTATTCAGCAGCTAATAAGTACTGGAAGGATTAGGATTTTGTAATAGAAGTAATTTACAAATCTGTTTAACATTCTGGCACCAGTTGATTTAAGAAAAAAAAAAAAAGTTTTCCACTGGAGTACCCCTTTAAGTTAATAAGCTATGGCACCTGTGAAGGGTTAGAGATTTCCTTTTATTTTAACTTCAGATACGGCATAAGTTGTTGCACCCATATGATATAGGAGCACATAACAATGTGTAGTAATGAGCCATACATTTATAGTTAAAAAGTTCTCTCAATAGCTAGAGAAAGAGGATAGCAGATACAAAGTTACCGTATATACTCGAGTATAAGCCGAGACCCCTAATTTCAACCCAAAATCCCAGGAAAAGTTATTGACTCGAGTATAAGCCTAGGGTGGGAAATACATCATCCCCCCCTGTCATCATCATCACCGCCTGTCAGCATCCAGACCCTCATCATCATCACCGGTCATCATCCCCTTGTCATCATCCCACACCCCCCCTTCATCATCCCCTTGTAATCATCCCACAACCCCCCCTTCATCATCCCCTTGTCATCATCCCCACCCCCCTTCATCATCCCACACCCCCCCTTCATCATCCTCTTGTCATCATCCGCCCTCAGTGGTCTTCAACCTGCGGACCTCCAGAGGTTTCAAAATTACAACTCCCAGCAAGCCCGGGCAGCCATCGGCTGTCCGGGCTTGCTGGGAGTTGTAGTTTTGAAACCTCCGGAGGTCCGCAGGTTGAAGACCACTGCGGCCTTCGACATCATCCAGCCCCCTCTCACACCCTTTAGTTCTGAGTACTCTCCTCCGCTCGGCGCTGGTCCGGTGCTGCAGGACTGTCCGGAGAGGAGGTGGTCCGGTGGGATAGTGGTTCCGGGCTGCTATCTTCACCGGGGGCGCCTCTTCTCCGCGCTTCAGGCCCAGAATAGAGGCGTTGCCTTGATAATGACGCAGAAGTACGTTGGCAATGAACGTACCTCTGCGTCGTTGTCAAGGCAACGTGACTATTCTGGGGCCGGGCCCGAAGCGCTTAGAAGAGGCCTCCCCGGTGAAGATAGCAGCCCAGAACCACTATCCCACCGGACGACCTCCTCTCCGGACAGTCCTGCAGCACCGGACCAGCGCCAAGCGGAGGTGAGTACTGTACAGAACTAAAGGGGGTGAGAGGGGGCTGGATGATGTTGAAGGCCGCAGTGGTCTTCAACCTGCGGACCTCCGGAGGTTTCAAAACTACAACTCCCAGCAAGCCCGGATAGCCGATGGCTGCCCGGGCTTGCTGGGAGTTGTAGTTTTGAAACCTCTGGAGGTCCGCAGGTTGAAGACCACTGCGGGTGGAGAGTTCACTCGTGTATAAGCCGAGGGGGGTGTTTTCAGAACGAAAAATCGTGCTGAAAAACTCTGCTTATACTCGAGTATATACGGTATGTCTGCTGGGGAAAACACTAGGCTCTGTACAAATATATTAAGAGAAAATAGTGCTAGTACTTGTTGGGGCAAAAGTAAGCAACACTTAATAAAAATCTATTAAGAAAATTATTTTTGTGTTGCTTTTCTGCACAATGCAAGAAGAATTTTATTTATTTTTTTAATATTATGCTAGTGTAATAAAGGATATACAGTGGTCCCTCAACATACGGTGGTAATCCGTTCCAAACGGGCCATCGTTTGTTGAAACCATAGTTTGTTTAGGGATCCGTGCAATGTAAAGTATAGGACAGTGGTCTACAACCTGCGGACCTCCAGATGTTGCAAATCTACAACACCCAGCATGCCCGGACAGCCAACGGCTGTCCGGGCATGTTGGGAGTTGTAGATTTGCAACATCTGGAGGTCCGCCGGTTGTAGACCACTGTTAGAGGAAGTTGTACTGACCTGTCCCCACCGCTCCGGACCGTCACCTCTGCCCGGGATGTCGTCGTCCATCGCTGTCACCATGTCCCCAACATGGCCTCTGCTTCCCCGGCAACCGCGCTCTCTGTCGCCGCTACGCACGCCGCTCCTATTGGATGACGGGACGGCGTTTGCAGCGACGTGATGACGTCGATGGAGAGCGCCGAAGATTCAGAGGATCCCGAAGAGGACGCGCCGGAGCCCCGAGGACAGGTAAGTGATCGTCAGCAGAGCTCACGGGGCACCGTAAACGGCTATCCGGCAGCAGTTGAAGCAGTCAGCGCTGCCGGATAACCGTTTATGCGATGGCCCTGACATAAAAAAGCATTGTATGTTGATGCTGCCTTCAACATGTGATGGCCTCTGAGAGGCCATCGCATGTTGAAATTATCGTATGTCGGGGCCATCGTATGTTGAGGGGTCACTGTAGTTGGGAGCGGTTTGGACCAAATTTATTAAACTGCACACACCTCTTAAAAATAAATTGCTGCATTTTGTACTAAATAACAGTCAGAAAATCAGACATGTGCTTGAACATAAGGGTGGCTCTATTGCTATCAGCTGAAGAGTAAAACGCTTAACGTGTTAGTCATGTAAAGCAACTTTTGATATGTTCACCAGATGTGTAAAATGTTATACCTAAGATCTGCTGCAATTGTGCATTATTAGCGGGGGACATGAGAAGCATTGCAATCCACTGCAGAGAAATGCATGGATCTGTCGGCCAGCTGGAGAGTGGAGTGCAATGCAACCTGCTTCTCCGGCTAATAACTCAAGATAGCAGCGGGAGTGTGATAGCAGCGGCAGCATCAGATGTGTCTGATCATGTCCAAAATGAGTGGGGCTGAGTGACAGTGCCATACACAAACTATCCAGATATTTTGGAAGAAAGTTATTTTTCTAATCCATTCCAAACAAATTAGTAGTTGTCTTTAGTTATTTAAGTGTTTTGTTTTGTTTTTTATAATTTTTTTCATATATATTTTTATACATTTTTAGTCCAAAGTTGTGAATCTTGGAGTCCTTGAACAGAAATCTACTTTTTGTGTCCAGCTTGAAGAGTCACTTGACCATAACAACTGTGAGTTCAAGTCACTTATCTAATATTTTTGTGCTCTAGAGTCTTAGTATAAGTCTGTTGACCTATGAGAATATTTTTAGATTTGAAAGGAGAAATCAGTGTCCAGCTTAAAAAGAATCTATATGCTTTAACCTTTTGCAGATGACATTCCACTGAAAACTATAAAGGAGTTAGGGCCTTCCAGCATTGAAACAGAGATCCGGAACCTGGCTCCAGAAGGTGGCGGTTCTATAGAGGTGATGCAGAGCTTCTTAAAGATGGTTGGAAGGATGCTGGAAATGAGACTTGATTTTGAGCTAGCCCAGGCATACCTTGCTTTATTCTTAAAGGTAAGTTTTTTGTTTATTTATTTTTTCTTTAATAGTTACACATTTACACAAACGTGCGCTTTGCTTGTTTGGCTTGGTGTGTAATATTAATTTAGGGTGGGGTCACCTGTAAAAGAGCTGCCGATGATCCGACCGATAGTGTGCCTCCAGCTGTTGCCACATGCTACGGATCCGTTATGTGTAACCTGACCCTTATTGTTTAGGGTGTGTATGTACATATGTAGAAGTAGATCGCTGAGAAAATTCTAAATGAGCTTTGGGAATACACTGTTAGGGTACGTTCCCACACGGCGTATTTTGCTGCGTATTTTCCTACCCATTGACTTCAACAGAGAAAATAAAATACGCAGCAGAAAATACGCAGCAAATACGCCGTGTGGGAATGTACCCTTAAAGGGGTACTCCAGTGGAAAACTTTTTTTTTTTTTCTTTTTTTTTCTTTTTTCAAATCAACTGGTGCCAGAAAGCTAAACAGATTTGTAAATTACTTTTTATTTAAAAAAAATCTGTTTCCTTCCAGTACTTATCAGCTGCTATATGTTAGAGGAAGTTGTGTAGTGCTTTTCTGTCTGACCACAGTGCCCTCTACTGACACCTCTGTCCATGTCAGGAACTGTCCAGAGTAGGATCAAATCCCCATAGAAAACCTATCCTGCTCTGGACAGTTCCTGACATGGACAGAGGTGGTCAGACTGAAAAGAACTACACAACTTTCTCTGGAAGGATTAAGATTTTTTAATAGAAGTAATTAACAAATCTTTTTAACTTTTTGGCACCATTTGGTTTGAAAAAGATTGTTTTCCACCGGAGTACCCCTTTAAGTATTTTAGTGATAAAGGGGTTATGCAGCGGTTTGACATTATATTAAAACAACTCGATGTTCTATTTTCAGAATGTGAACCTTGGTGCATGCACATGATTTGTGCCTTTTCTCCCACTCCTGCCACTTTAGACAAACAGCTGATTTTGAAGTGAAAAGCCATAAGAAGCCAGGGGTGTCCCTGACATGTAGCATTACATAGTACCCATTCACATCACTGACAGTCCATCTAATACGATGAGTTCAATCTGCCAGTCATATTTATATACATTTTTCCCTGTCTCAGTTAAATTATGTTAGCCCAGTGCGGACTATAGTCATTGGTGTCTGGTAACGTCTGATCGGTGTAATAGTTGTGTTCCTCATTCATGTTCATTATCTGCCTTGTTCTCAGATCCATCTGCGGTTCATCTCCTCACAAGCAGCATTGTTAGAAGAGGTTTCCATGTTATCAGCAAGTCTGGAAGAGACATGGCTTCACGTGCAGACTTTGTGTAACCAAAGCTTGTGTGTGTTAAACTACATGAAAAGTGCTTTATTGTAAAATTATCTACAAAACATTTGGAAGATGCAGAATTTGTAGGTGCAAACATTACTATATACAGATGAAACAACTGCCCATCCTGAAATTCAGCTGTTCTCCTTGTGCACTGGTGGCAAGAAGTCCATTGTTTCTCTGCAGTGAATTTTACCCTTTTCTATGTGAAGCAAAGAGAATGGAATTTACCACTTGAGAATGTAGAGCATGTTGGGACAATTTGTAAAATATAGCACAGATGTGATCATGCCATTTTGGTAAGAGATATTTGTCTTGCATTTGGTTACATTTGAACTGCTATATTATTGAAATTTTTTCCTTAGAGTGATATATGTGTGAAAGAGTAACAGTTTCTTAAAGGGGTACTTTGATTTATATAAACTTGTCCCCAATCCACAGAATAGGGGATAAGTGTCGGAGGGGTCTCACCTCCTGAACAGATCCCCTTCTCTCTCCTCTGGATGCTACTTCTCCCTGCTGAGCTCCCAACAACATCTCGGCAGCCTCCTTGTGCTGAACAGTGACAGGGCCTGCTCGGCCAATCACCATTGTGGAGTGCTCAGCAGGGAGAAGCAGCATCCAGAGGTGAGAGAGGGGCTTCACAGAGGTTGGGCCCCTCACGATCAGACACATCCTCTATCCTTTTGAAAGGTAGAGTACTCCTTTAAGCATTGTACATTGCTTTTATGGAGAGGTGTATCTGCTGAATAGCCGACACTGGCTAAAGCCATGTTGTGACATGTTTGCACAGAACAGTGTGTGTGTATATATATATATGATTATATTTTACTACTTCGTTTTCTATTAAGAAACTTCATGAATCCACCAAACCAGTTCAGTACATGTAATGTTGTTAAAGCAAAGAATATATATATATTTAAGTAATAAAAATATTCTTGGCTGTAATCTATTTGTGGTGTTAATATATACACTTATACAACACCATGTAACTCCAAGTCAATCACACTTCTGTGAAATCACACTGTCCACTCAGGAAGCAACACTGACAACAATTTCACATGCTGTTGTGCAAATGGAACAGACAACAGGTCGAAATTAAAGGCAATTAGCTAGACACTACCAATAAAGGAGTGGTTCTGCAGGTGGTAACCACAGACCACTTCTCAGTTCCTATGCTTCCTGGCTGTTGCTTTAGTCACTTTTGAATGCTGGCAGTGCTTTCACTCTAGTGGTAGCATGAGATGGAGTCTACAACCCACACAAGGGGCTCAGGTAGTGAAGCTCCTCCAGGATGGCACATCAATGTGAGCTGTGGCAAGAAGGTTTGCTGTGTCTGTCAGCATAGTGTCCAGAGCATGGAAGCACTACCAGGAGACAGGCCAGTACATCAGGAGACGTGGAGGAAGCCGTAGGAGGGCAACAACCTAGCAGCAGGACCGCTACCTCTGCCTTTGTGCAAGGAGGAGCACTGCCAGAGCCCTGACCTCCAGCAGGCCACAAATGTGCATGTGTCCACTCACACGGTCAGAAACAGACTCCATGATGGTGGTATGAGGGCCCGATGTCCACAGGTGGGGGTTGCGCTTTACAGCCAAACACCATGCAGGATGTTTGGCTTTTGCCAGAGAACACGAAGATTGGTAAATTCGCCACTGGCGCCCTGTGATCTTCACAGATAAAAGCAGGTTCACACTGAGCATATGTGACAGTCTGGAGATGCCGTGAAGAACGTTCTGCTGCCTGCAACATCCTCCAGCATGACAGGTTTGACGGTGGGTCAGTAATGGTGTGGAATGGCATTTCTTTTGGGGGGCAGCACAGCCCTCAATGTGCTTGCCAGAGAGCCTGACTGCCATTAGGTATCCTCAGACCCCTTGTGAGACCATATGCTGGAGCGGTTGGCCATGGGTTCCTCCTAATGCAAGACAATGCTAGACCTCAGTGTGTCAGCAGTTCCTGCAAGAGGAAGGCATTGATGCTATGGACTGGCCCGCCCGTTCCCCAGACCTGAATCCGATTTGAACACATCTGGGACATCATGTATTGCTCCATCCACCAGTGCCATGTAGCACCACAGACTGTCCAGGAGTTGGTGGATACTTTAGTCCAGGTCTGGGAGGACATCCCTCAGGAGACCATCCACCACCTCATCAGGAGCATGCCCAGGCATTGTAGGGAGGTCATAGGGGCACGTGGAGGCCACACACACTACTGAGCCTCATTTTGACTTGTTTTAAAGACATTAAAGTTGGATCAGCCTGTAGTGTGGTTTTCCACTTTGATTTTGAGTGTGACTCCATATCCAGACCTTCATGGGTTGATAAATTTGATTTCCATTGATAATTTTTGTGGAATTTTGTTGTCAGCAACAAATTTCTTCAAACATTTGGATTGCCTGTGCAGTGTACAAAGCAGAATTGAGTCTAAATAATCTGTTGCGGTGATGTTTAGACTATGAACACTATACATGTGCAGTGACAGCCTGCAAAGATATACTTAGCATGCCTCAAGAGACCCTAAATAATGCAAGGATATTCCCAGGCCATAGTTACAGATGGAAAGAATGTGAGCATGCCTTCCAGGACTAACAAAAATAAATGCTGTTAATGCCCACAAAATATGAATGTTGATCCCACAGACAGCTTAGGTATTTCACTTTGAGGAAAGCTTAATGCAGAAACACAATTTCAATAATCCCACATTTTTCTCTTTAAAAGGGAACCTATGGTCTGTATAGAAAATTCAAGTTAGAAACCTTTTATAGTTAGACCTAGAAAATATATATATTTTATATCATCCTGTGCCAATATGTCCAATGAGATGAACCATGTTATAAAGTAGTACCTGCGTAGGATGAAATCCCCATGGCACTCTGGATGCTGCAAGAACGTTGAAGTTTTTGCAGCATCCAGAGTGCCGTGGTGGTTTCATTCTATGCAGGTATTAATGCCATGAACTCTTGCTTCTATTTAGCACTGAGCACCGGTGTAGCTAGCTTAAGATAAGCTGGCGTCGACTTGTTGATGCCTCTGGATGATTACAGGTGTTCTCGCAGTACCAACCGGACTATCCAATGAGCTGTATTTTATAAAGTTAACATCATGCCCTCCAGTGTCTTGGTTACAGACACCATATTTATTCTGTTAATAAGTGCTGCCAGGGAGAGAGATTGGCATTTGGAACATACGTTAATAAATTCCCCTAAAGAGTGTTCCGTTGGGACCCCCATGATCTCCATGCAGCACCCACATTCTATGCGGGGCTCCTGTCCCTGAAACCTCTGTGTTTCCGGGACTGGAGATGTGACGCCACGCCCCCTTCATTCATGTCTATGGGAGGGTGTGTGACAGACCCCTTCCATAGACGTGCATAGTCCACACTCAGCGAGATTAGCTGCAGTGCTATGGGTTGCAAACGTTTTGATAATGTTGCGCACTGTGGACAAGGACAAATCTAGATCTCTGGAGATGGACTTGTAACCTTGAGATTTTTGATAGTTTAACACAATTTTGGCTCTCAAGTCTTCAAACAGTTCTCTTCTCTTTCTGTTGTCCATGCTTAGTGTGGCACACACAGAAACAATGCAAGGACTAAGTGAACTTCTCTCCTTTATATCTGCTTTCAGGTGTGATTTTTATATTGCCCACACCTGTTACTTCCCCCAGGTGAGTTTAAAGGAGCATCACATGCTTGAAACAATCTTATTTTTCCGCAATTTTGAAAGGGTGACCATTTTGTCCAGCTCATTTTTGGAGTTTGGTGTAATTATGTCCAATTTGCTTTCTTTCCTCCTTTTTTGGTTTAGTTCCAATACACACAAACGGAATAAACGTGTGTATAGCAAAGCGTGTGTTACTGCAATCCTTTTCTGTGAGAAATACTTCATTTTCTTGAAAAATTTCAGGGGTGCCAACATTTACGGCCATGACTGTATAATTCCTCCCACAACTCAATCCGATCCATCCTCCAGAAACACTGGAACATACTCCAATCTGATCCAACCCTAAAAAAAAAATGCACTTCCAAACAAACTGGGCATCACATTCAGGCGAGCACCCACCCTAAAAATCATACTGGTTCCCAGCAGGCTAAGACGCAAAACACAACCAGTCACACCACCACCAAAAACTAAAGGATCATACAGATGTGAAACAAAGAGATGCCTATGCTGCACCACCATAAATCACAAACAGAAAACATTCTCCAACAAATCATCTGATATTTTCAACATCAAATTCCCCCTCAACTGTAAATCCAGCTATGTTATCTACCTAATACATGTATCTGCAACCAACAGTACATTGGTAGAACAACCCAAGAACTACACCTTCGTCCCAATCAACACAGAAACAACATCAAATGCAAATTCACCCTCCGAAGCCTCTCCAAACATTGCTCAGAAAAAACCCCGACACAATCAACCCCATCACCATATGTCCCATTGTCCCACATTCCCACACAGAAGTGACAGATTTTCACCACTAAAAAAGCGAGATGTTCTGGATCTACCATCTGGGAACACTTCAACGTCATGGGTTAAATTATGCCACAGAACTCATATTGTAATCACATAACAATGAAGCTCAGGGACAGTTTTAGGGGGGGGGGGGGGGGGAAGCAGTCCTATGTCCAAAAGGGCCCCCTGAACTCTAGAGGCACAATACTGCATTTTACCACAATGTGCGTAAAATCGCAGCAAAAATGTAGAGGCAGACTACAGTAATGTGAGAGTGGCACTGTAGAAGCCTGGGCTTCAAGAGCCCACAGAGCAGAGTAGACACTCACACTGTATGGTAAAGGACCTTCCTGATGATGTCATTGCAGGTCCTTTACCATACAGTGTACAAAGAGGAGCAGGAGGTAATAGGGAAAAGCATGGGGGGAGGGGGCTGTAAGGAAGGTGGGGAGACCAGTACATGTGATGAGGGGCATAAAACTGTATATAGGGGGTAAAGTTAGAAATATATGGGGATATAGGAAGCAATGTATAATGGGAGAAGGGGGCCATAGGGAGCAGTATATGTGAAAGGAGGTCATAGGGAGCCGTATATATGTGACTAGCTGAGTACCCGGCGTTGCACGGTTTTTCCTTCCTAATCCTTGTTGTGGAGGAAAATCAACAGAGGAAGCTTTTGACTTCATATCCCGTCCTCATATATTGTTGTCATATCCCGACGACCTATCCCGTCCTCCTAGCCTATCCTCATATCTCGACCTCCTATCCCGTCCTCATATGCCGACCTGTAATATGTGTACCAGGTATTGAAATATCTCCAGCCGTATGGAAGTTATGTGGGAAAATACATTTCCCATTGATTTGCATGGGACTTTAAACAAAAACCCCGACCCTCACAAATGGGGGTAGTTAAGGGTTAAATTAACTATCCTATATTTTAAGTGGACATATAAGTAACATGTGACCAAGTATTATGGAAATATCTCCAGCCGTTTGGAAGTTATGCAGTAACATATATTTCCCATTGACTTGTATGGGACTTCAAACATAAACCCCGCCCCTGGCAAATGGGGGTGAGTAAGGGTTAAATCACCTATTCTATGTTTGTTGTTGACATTTAAGTAGCATGTGTGCCAAGTTTCATGTTAATATCTTAAGCCGTTTGGACGTGATGCAGGAACATACACACATATATATATATATATATACACACACACACATTGGGGGACATGTATCAAAGATTTTACCCCTGTTTTGTGTGTATTTTTTTGCGCAAAATTTTGCGCAAGCCCTTTCTTTGCGCATTTTTTTGCGCACGTTTTGGTAGAGCATGTCCTCCAGATGTGGCCGAATCAGGGTACCTTGGAGTGACCTCTATGGTACGCATGCATTTATTAACTGCGTACTTTTCCTTTACACCAAAAATTTTGCCGCAAGAGCTGCTTTTTTGCGCAAATATAAGCCATCTTGGACTTAACGTAGCAAGATGCTCTAAATCATTGATTCTATTTTTCAAAGAGTGGATTGAGGAGATTACTATATTTACCCACAATTTATGAAGCTCATTGCGCTTGATTGATAAATTTAGCGCTTCTGCGCATAATTTAGAATTCGGGAAAAGGGGTAAACTGCTTCTACCTTACACAAATAATGATACATGTTCCCCATGTATACGAACAACCTGTTAGTTTTTGATATTATGCTGAGAAGCAATCAAATCATTATACAAGATTGTAGATGTGCACCATGTCTGTTTTCTACCCGAATTCACACTGTGTTTTCGATCCCCCTCCTTTTTTTGTTTTTTTGAACATGTGCTGCACTCTTCCCCACCCCCTCAGCCCAACCCTATATAAGTAGTAATTAGCTACACAAGGGCAATTTCTTTCCTAGCAGCCTCCCAGTCTGACTGGGAGAGCATGGTAATTGAGCACCTTGTTCACATTGGTGTGGTGCTGTGCGGCGTCCCTTGCTGCCGTGGCGCCATGTCTGCGGGGAGGTGCGACCCATAGACTGGTTTAAGTGGCATTGGGGCCGCTCTGCCAGTGGGTCGTTTCCCCCCCCGTGGGCACTGGTGTTGCGGCTGTGGTGGTCGCCGCCGCCCAGTGCTACGCCATTTTATGCTAGGGACCCACTCTAAATAGGTGGCCTTTACGTGGCGAGTGGGCTTGTACTTTTTGATCAAAAATGTATACTAACAACCTGTTAGTCTTTGATATTATGCTGAGAAGCAATCAGATCATTATACAAAATTGTAGATGTGCACCATGTCTGTTTTCTACCCAAATTCACAATATATATATATATATATATATATATATATATATATATATATATATGATAGGGGGTTATAGGGAGCAGTATATATGTGATTGGAGGTAATAGGGAGCCGTATATATGTGATAGGTGGTCATAGGGAGCAGTATATATGTGATAGGTGGTCATAGGGAGCAGTATATAAGTGAAATACGGGGTCATACGGAGCAGTATATGTGAGATTGGGGTCATACAGAAAAGTATATATGGGAGAGGGCCATGGGGAGCAATGTGTGGAGGGGGGAGCGTCTTTTGGTCCAGTCTGGGGTCTGTACACCAAAGGTCATCCCTATACACAGAATATCTGATCGCTGAGACCTGACCCCTGGGACCACCACTGATCATGAGAAGAGAGGTCCCTTGTCCCCCAAATGAATGGAGCAGCAGCACATGATCACCTGCAGCTCCATTTGTTCTCTATGGGACTTATAAATTTTGCTGATCACTGCACTCACATGTATGGAGACCCCATAGAGAATGAATGGAGTAACATGGGATCATGTGTTGTTGCTCCAATCACCCAGGGGTTCCAGTGGTCTGATCCTACTGATTCGATTTTTACACTGTCCCCTAGGTATTCTGTAGACATGGTAATGGGACAGCAGCAAGCACAGCATTGATGAAGCAGGATGGCAGTGTAAAGGATGGGGGTTGTGTTACTATAGAGTTTTGGGTAGACTGCAGAAGTGGCCACAGATGTCTTGGTATAATCTTCAGTCATCAGGAGACATCATCATATTTACCTGGGCTGGATGGAGAAGAGAACACATACAATCAGAGAAGACGCCCCCAGTGGTCATTGGATTTAATAGTCCTGTATGTCGTGACTGCTTCTGATCAGGTGAGAGCTGCTCTAACATGGTCACAATACAGGAGTGTTTTAGGGTCTGATTTATTTTAATGGTTAAATCGCAACTGTCAAAAATAAAAATCATAAAAATAAGTCAATAACCATCAGCACAGCCTACGAGCTGATCACTGGTATACTGCAGCCTAGGAGTTGATCACTGGTATACTGCAACCTACGAGCTGATCACTGGTATACTGCGGTCTACGAGCTGATCACTGGTATACTACAGCCTATGAGCTGATCACTGGTATACTGCAGCCTACGAGCTGATCATTGGTATACTGCAGCCTACGAGCTGATCACTGGTATACTGCGGCCTACGAGCTGATCACTGGTATACTGCGGTCTACGAGCTGATCACTAGCATACTGCAACCTACGAGCTGATCACTGGTATACTGCAGCCTACGAGTTGATCAGTGGTATACTACAGCCTACAAGCTGATCACTAGTATACTGCGGCCTACGAGCTGATCAGTGGTATACTGCACCCTACGAGCTGATCAGTGGTATACTGCAGCCTACGAGCTGATCACTGGTATACTGCGGCCTACGAGCTGATCACTGGTATACTGCGGCCTACGAGCTGATCACTGGTATACTGCGGCCTACTAGCTGATCACTGGTATACTGCGGCCTACAAGCTGATCACTGGTATACTGCGGCCTACAAGCTGATCACTGGTATACTGCAGCCTACAAGCTGATCACTGGTATACTACAGCTATCTCTCTGTTTTTGCACTTTGTGTCTTTTATGCTGGAAAAATGACTTTTTCCCACAGTTGCCAAAAGTCAGAGAGGAGAGATATCCATGTCCAGGTATACCTTGTACATTGGAAAATAAAGTTATTACAGCACATCTGCGAAACTTGTCTTTGTCACCCTGGTGAAGCGCTAAAGAAGTCCGATTTGGGGTTTCATCCCTTGCCAGGGACATCTGCAACCTTTGGATAGGAGATATGATGTCTTTGGCCGGAATACCCCTTTAAACCTACAGTAAATGTACACACAGCCAATGCAGAATGTTTGATGATGCTAGAAAACTCCCAATATAAAAGATTATTTGGCTAAAGGCAGAAGACAACTCTTCATACACACCAAGTTATAATGTGAACCATTTTTTTGAATCTAGGATATGAAGGTTGGCTTGGGATTCCACATGGATGTAACATTGGAAATATTTGCAAATTCGAGTACCAACGGTTGTTTCAGTGCTAAACTAAGCTTTAACATTTTAATAGGGAATTCCTCATTTTTAAGGCCATTAAACAATTGTGTATTTCCTGACCTGAAAAAGCCATTGGTGACCTATTTACTACTCATCAACCTGTTCAAAGAAGTGACATCTGGTGTGTGGGAAGAATCATTTGGGTTCATTCTGAGGTAAAACTGTCTTGGCAGTAATTCTCCGAAGACTAATACTGACAAATCGTATCACTTACAGCTGTGACTGTTTCCAGGGATGGCAGAGTCTTATAACAAGGTCACACATTGGTTTGGGTTTTGATGTCCCTATAGACAAGCTAGTTTTGTTACTTTGTTTAATGAAACAGTCTCTAAGTTATACGAACATGAAATAATAACAAAATGAATAGTCTGTTCTATTCAACGCAGACAAGATCTCATGTATTTATGGTTAGATCTCCAAAGAAGAGAAGCCACCTGTCCTAATAATCACTGGATGTGTTCTATTATTTCACTTGTCCTTGGTTGGGTTTTTTTTAACATCTTTACAGATTTTTCATTTTTTGCACAGATGTGGAAATTCCCCAAACCAATTGCATAATTTATTACAACTATTTGTAGATAATACAATAAAAGTAAATGTATCTAATTATTTAGTACTTAGAGCAGTGTTTCCCAACCCAGTCCTCAAGGCACACCAACATTCCGGGTTTTTTCAGTTACTCCATTGGAATAGAACAGGGAAAAATTAAAATCCTGGACTGTTGGTGTGCCTTGAGGACTGGGTTGGGAAACACTGACTTTGAGAAACAAACATAGAGCCATTCATGAGACTAGCATCCATGCAAAATAAAAGACTGAGAGAGCCTCTAGGGCAGCGGTTCTTAATCTGGGTTCGATCAAACCCCAGGGGTTCGGTGAGTCAGTCTCAAGACACACACCTGACTCATATGATTCGTGATGAAACGCCCTGCTTGTCCATCATTGGCTGCAGGTGATCATGTCCCACCTAACAGATCTCAGAGTACTGTTTTACCCTACTGTAAAGGAAGCCTCCTATCCTTTGGCCGGCTTTGCTCCTATGCGATCACCTGCATGCGTCCCACGCTGGAACACACCACTTCCGGCGCGGCCTCCTGTGATGCATTTCCGGTCCTGTGGCATCTTAAACAGGCTCAGCCAGACGGTCCCTCTGACAAGCAGACAGCCTGGACGCACAGACACCACGGGAACAGGTAGGCACACTGAACCACCACTGCCTTCACTCAATGCCTGGCTAACTGTGTCTAGTTCATAGTTAACCCTATTCTTACACTGAATCACCACTGCCTGTATTCAATATTTGTTTATCTGTGCCAATAATCTTTTTTAACCCTATCCCTATCTAGCTACCCCTATCATATTTTATATTTCCAATTAAGAGGGGTTCGGTGAATGCGCATATGAAACTGGTGGGGTTCAGTACCTCCAACAAGGTTAAGAACCACTGCTCTGGGGTATGTTCACACATAGAGATACTCTGCGAGTTTCACTACCATTCACTTCAGTGGGTCCTCTGCAATCTTCAAATCTGCCGCAATAGTGGATTTTTGCTATCCCAATGAACGGAATGGTAACAAAAGTTGTAACAGATTTCATACTGCGAGTTAATCAACGTGTGAACGTATCCTAAAATGGATTCTGTCAACTCTTTTTGCTGCCAAGAGCTCTATACACCATTAAATAGCTGTTAGGTTATAAAAGCAAACTGTACATTTCCTGGAGCTGATGGTAGTTGCCAAACTTATAAAATTGCCATTTTATTTCTCAGCTTCAAGAAATAATAAATAAAATTGTGATTTTATAAGTTTGGTAGTGGAGTAGCAGCTAAATTACCGTATATGACATTTCTAATGAAGACTATTTAGAAAGTTGCTTCAATTTGCACCCAGGAAACAAACTTAGTGCAAAGATGTTCATAGACTTTAAAGTGGTGTAAATAAGCCTGTTGTTTAATAGGGCAAGTCATAAATTCAGACATATTTTTCTAAAGCTGAGCTACAATCCTTTGTGTTAATATGTAAATGAGACTCAAGTGCCCAGGGGGTGTTCCCCAGCACAGTGGCCATGGTTAGTCATCTCATCTCTTATTCATTGATTCTGTGTCCTATGTCAATGAAAGTAGGGGTGTCTGTTCACAAACTGACAAAAAAGTGTAAAGGCCAAGATAGGCTGGCAACCCTGATCTCTTGAGGTGCTGGGGAATTCCCTCCGGGCCTTTGAGCCTTATTTACATATTAACAAAAAGGCTTGTATCTTAGTGCTGGAAAGGAGTTTGCGCCATGTTTTGTGCAAAAATGTGCAACTTTTTATGTCACTATAAACCCTATTTAACTGGCAGCCTAACTTTCCAGTTTTCACTGACTGTACCAAAATGCTGTCCTGCTCCAAACTGACGGAACCCTCCGGTAGCAGGTTGTCCAGATGAAGGCCAAAGGGGTGACCCTATCAACCATAGCAAGAGAAGTTGGTCGTTCCAAGTCTGTGATTTCTACAATATTGCATCTTTACGACATCACAAACTCATTCAAGTCCCCCACGAAGGCTGGTCGCCCTCGAAAGACAAATGCAAGAGAGGACAGGATAATGCAGAGAATCTCCAGGGGTAATTGTTTCAACGCTTCAGCTGGAATTGCTCACCAGTTCAGCACTGAACAGGGTAAGGATCTGTCTCGTCATACAGTGTCTTGACATTTAAGAACATTTGGACTGAAAGCCCACTCTGCAGTGACCAAACCTCTTATTAGTAGAAAGAATCAAAAGGCTATACTCTTTGCTGAGGAGCATGTTGTGTGGACAGAGGAGAATCGGTCCAGAGTTCATTTTAGTGATGAAAGCAAGTTTAATTTCTTTAGGTCTGATGGGGAAACATTATCTTCGTTAGTGATGAGCGGCATAGGCCATATTCGAATTCGCGATATTTCGTGAATATATGGACGAATATTCGTCATATATTCGCAAAATTTGCATATTCCTTATATTCCTTTTTTTGCGCATTTGTGGAAATTTATGTGCATATTTGCGAATATTGAGCCCTCTCTTCTTTAATGGTATAGTGAACTATGATTAGTGCATTAACTCTGTGATTTTTTTGCCCATTGAAACCAATAGGCCCATTGTGGTCTATGGGGATCTCACAGCATGTAAAACAGTAAGATAAGCAGGACCATCTCAGCAGCACAGTGGAATGGGAGACCACCACTGGTTCGAGTCCCGGGGTGGGACAGAATGTTACAGTGTTACTTTACTTTCCTGAAAAAGCTGCTGAGTTGTCCATAGCAACCAATCAGATTGCTTCTTTCATTTTTTTAAAAAGCCTCTGAAAAATGAAAGAAGCAATCTGATTGGTTGCTATTGGCAACTCAGAAACTTTTCCTCTGGACAGGTTTTGATAAATCTCCCTCTATGGGGGAGATTCATCAAAACCAGTGTAGAGGAAGAGTTGTGCAGTTGCCCATAGCAACCAATCAGATTGCTTCTTTCATTTTTGAAAAGGCCTCTGAAAAATGAAGGAAGCAATCTGATTGGTTGCTATGGGTAACTCAGAAACTTTTCCAGGAAAGTAAAGTTTAACCACAGCACTGTAACACCCCGGGACTCAAACTAGTGGTGGTCTCCCATTCCACTGTGCTGCCAAGACAGTCCTGCTTATCTTACTGTTTTACAAGCCGTGAGATCCCCATAGACCACAATGGGCCTATTGGTTTCATTGGGCAAAAAATCACAGAGTTAATATGCACTAGTCATAGTTCCCTATACCATTAAAGAAGGGAGGGCTCAATATTCGCGAATATACGCATAAATTTTTGCATATGCGCAAAAAAAGCGATTATTTGTAATTACGAATATATAGTGCTATATTTGCAATCTTCACAAATTCACGAATATGCGATATTCGCAATTAAAATTCGAATTGTGAATATTCGCGAGCAACACTAATGTTCATCAACAAACTGGGGAAAGACTGAACCCAAAGTGTGTAAAGAAGTCAGTGAAAGGTGGAGGAGGAAATGTCTTGGCTCGGGGAATGTTTTCTGCAGCAGGAGTTGGACCTCTCATACAGCTACATGGCCGAGTGAATTCAAGTGTGCATCAAAATCTTCAACAACACATGGTTCCTTCCTTGTGTTCATCACCAAATCAGCCAGCAATTTTCATGTAGGACAATGCCCCCTGCTACAAGGGGTGGATCCAGAGTCTAGTCTCGGGAGGGGCACTCTTAGAGTATTTTGTGTTGGCGGACACAAAATAAGGTGTTGCTTACAGAACTTTAATAAATAAATATTAATAAATGTATCATACAGTCCTAACCTTGTTTAACCCCTTAAGGACCCAGGGTTTTTCCATTTTTGCATTTCCGTTTTTTCCTCCTTACCTTTAAAAAATCATAACTCTTTCAATTTTGCACCAAAAAATCCATATGATTGCTTATTTTTTGCACCACCAATTCTACTTTGTAATGAAGTCAGTCATTTTAGCCAAATATCTACCTTGAAACGGAAAAGAAAAATCATTGTGAGACAAAATTTAAAAAAAAAAAAATGCCATTTTATAAATTTTGGGGGCTTCTGTTTCTATACAGTACATTTAGAAAAAATCATAACTACATGAAGGAAAATGTATACGTTTAAAATTGTCATCTTCTGACCCCTATAACTTTTTTATTTTTCCGCGTATGAAGGCTCATTTTTTGCATCGTGATCTGAAGTTTTTAGCGGTACCATTTTTGTATTGATCGGACTTTTTGATCGCTTTTTATTCATTTTTTTTCATTATATAAAAAGTGACCAAAAATACAAAATTTTGGACTTTGGAATTTTTTTGTACGTACGCCATTGACCGTGCGGTTTAATTAATGATATATTTTTATAATTCGGACATTTCCGCATGCGGCAATGATACCACACGTTTATTTTTATTTACACAGTTTTTTTTGGTTTTTTTTAAATGGGAAAAGGGGGGTGATTCAAACTTTTATTAGGGAAGGGGTTAAATGATCTTTATTCCCTTTTTTTGCACTTTTTTTTGCAGTGTTATAGCTCCCATAGGGACCTATAACACTGCACACACTGATCTTTTACATCATTCAATGGTTTCTCATAGGAAACCATTGATCGATGATTCTGCCGCTTGACTGCTCATGCCTGGATCTCAGGCACTGAGCAGTCATTCGGCGATCGGACAGCAAGGAGGCAGGTAGGGACCCTCCGGCTGTCCTGTAAGCTGTTCGGGATGCCACAATTTCACAGTGGAGGCGGAGAAGGAAAATATGACCCTTACAGAGGCGCTGCTAGTTCCAGAGTAATGTAGAAGCCAACCAGAGGTATTGGTATAACACCGGAGTGGTTTATTAGAGCATAAGAAGACAATGAAGTACACAGATGACGCGTTTCGGAGGAGCAACCCCCTTCCTCAGATCAGACTGATCTGAGGAAGGGGGTTGCTCCCCGAAACGCGTCATCTGTGTACTTCATTGTCTTCTTATGCTCTAATAAACCACTCCGGTGTTTTACCAATACCTCTGGTTGGCTTCTACATTACTCTGGAACTAGCAGCGCCTCTGTAAGGGTCATATTTTCCTTCTCCGCCTCCACTTCCATCAGGATCGGATCTTTTCCTTTCCTGGGACCCAGGCTCAGCAGCAGTTCCGATCCTTCTGTCACCCACGGTGTGGGTTATATGCGAATACCTTATTCGCTCAAGGTGAGCGGCCATTACCTAAGGGGCAATTCCTGCCCGTTCACTGTGTTTGTTTTTATCTGTTATTCCTGTCTAGTGGTAACGCACAAGGCGCCTGTGTCGGTCTCTCCGTTTTTCTCTCCCACACTCAGGTACAATTTCACAGTGACGATCCCGAACAGCTCCCTGAGCTAACCGGCAACGTTTTAGTTTCACTTTAGACACGGCGATCAGTTTTGAACGGCGCGTCTAAAGGGCGGTGCCGTGCGCTATTAGCCACGGGTCCTGGCCATTGTTAGAGGCTGGGCCCGACCCGCTATGACTCAGGGCCACGCCGTGGCCCCCCGCGTTATAGAACGGGAGCGGACTCATGACGTACCGGTACGTCATGGGTCCTTAACAGGTTAAGACTCTTAGACTATGTTCACATGTCTAAATTTCCAGTGCGGAATTCAGCACAGAAAATCTGCTGCAGCAGTGTCCCGTTGGGAAAGTGCTAAAGAAGTTTTTACCATTTAAAACTAAAGCCCCCAGTATGACCTCAGCAGTGGTAAGGTTATGCTGGGAGTTGTTGTTTCACCCATCATAACTGCAAAACTTACAACTGACTCCAGCTCTGATGGGACATAGTGAGGAGAATACACAATAATATCAGTGACTACAGGTGACGTCTTCTCTATAGTGAGGAGAATACACAATGATATCAGTGACTACAGGTGACGTCTTCTCTATAGTGAGAATACACAATGATATCAGTGACTACAGGTGACATCTTCTCTATAGTGAGGAGAATACACAATAATATCAGTGACTACAGGTGACGTCTTCTCTATAGTGAGGAGAATACACAATGATATCAGTGACTACAGGTGACGTCTTCTCTATAGTAAAGAGAATACACAATAATATCAGTGACTACAGGTGACGTCTTCTCTATAGTGAGGATAATACACAATGATATCAGTGACTACAGGTGACGTCTTCTCTATAGTGAGTAGAATACACAATGATATCAGTGATTACAGGTGACGTCTTCTCTATAGTCTTCCTTATTTAATTCAGCTGGTACTTACCGCCATGACTTGTTCCAGCTAAATCTTCTCTCAGTAGAACTTGACGCCCAGATGCCATTGGCTCCTCACTATGTCAGCGGAGTCTGATCCTCTATATGAAAACAATAATTATTATAATACTGTCAAACACTTTATTCTTTGAATATAGTTCTGGCACACACCCTCTAAATATAATTCTGACATACTGTACCCTCTAAATATACTACAACACGCAGTAGCCTCTGAATATAATACTACTACACACTGTACCCTCTGAATACACTACTACACACTGTATGCTCTGAATATAGTACTGCCAAACACCGTACCCTCTGAATATAATACTACCACACACTGTATGCACTGAATATAATACTATCACACTCTTTATCCTCTGAATATACTATCACACACTGTATCCTCTGAATATAATACTACACACTGTACCCTCTGAATATACAACACACTGCACCCTCCGAATATAATACTACTACACACTGTATCCTCTGAATATAATACTATCACACACTGCATCCTCTGAATATAATACTACCACACACTGCACTCTCTGAAGATAACCTTACCGTTCAGTGCACCCTCTTAATACAATACCATAACGTATTGTGGCCCATAAAAACCGTATCACCCCAGAAATTCCTTATAATATACACTATACCTCTGAAATGCAAAACACTCTGTGCCCTCACATATAGCAATAATGCCCCATTCTGTGCCCCCACATATAACAATAATTATGACCCATCCTGTGCCCCCCACATAGTAAAAATGTCTGTCCTGTTCCCCCCACATAATAATATTGTCCTTTGTCCTGTGTCCCTCACATATAATGCCACCTGTCCTACCCCCTCAGGGGGCATAATATGTGAAGGGCACATGACATGAGGTATTATATGTGAGAGGCACAGCACAGGGGGCCTTATATGTGAGAGGCATGTGACAGTTACACTTATAATGCCCCCTTGTAATGTGCCCCTCACTAATAATGGCCCCGTCATGTTTCCCTCACTGATAATGCCCCCCGTCATGTTCCCCTCACTGATAATGCCCCCTTGTCATCTGCTCCTCACTAATAATGCCCCCCTGTAATGTTCCTCTCCCCCTCCCCATCATGTGCCCCTCACTTATAAGGGGATGTGCCCTTCATATTAAATTTCCCCTTTTATGTGCCCCCTAAGTTTTACTTACTGGCTTACTAAAGCTTACTGCTTGCTAGCAGTGTGCGAGCCATAGGGGCATGATCTCCGGGCGCCGGTGCGATGATGTGACGTCATCGCGCCGGCCAGCCGTGGATCGAGTCCCCCCGGCTCACACGCTGCAAGCAAGGAGCAGCGTGTGAGAAAGGTGGGTGAATGGTGGAGCGGCATGTTAGTAGTGTTGAGCGGCATAGGCCATATTCGAATTTGTGAATATTCGCAAATATATGGAAGAATATTCATCATATATTCGCTAAATTTGCATATTCGCATTGCGAATATTCGCGAGCAACACTACATGTTAGAGTTCTGGTAAAGCAGTTCCTTGAAACTGAAGACATTGAAACAATGAAATGGCCAGCCCAGAGTCCTGATCTAAACCCAAAAAATATTTTTGGGAGACAAGTTGACGCTTTCATTGGTATGATTCTCGGCTACATGTGACACTCTGATCGTTTTTTATTTTATTTTTTTTATGCTGTGGTATACATAAAAAAAAACTATTCTGCAGTTGTTTTATATAAATTTGTATCGGTCGTTTGTCATGCGGTATAAATGACATGTTAACTTTGCAGGTTGATACGATTATGGCAATACCAAATTTATATACTTTTTTTATATTTTAGTTCATATTAATATATATATATATATATATATATATATATATATATATAATTTAGGGGAGCTTTCATATTAGGATGAGCCCCCTTTTTTCTTTGTTGTTATGTCTGTCAGTTTGACACTGACAGGCATATGATAGCAGATCAGTCTCTACCTTAGGTAAAGGCTGATTTGCTTCTGTTGCCATGACAACAGAGGCCACTGTCAGGCCTTCGGTTGCCATGGCAGCCATCAGCGATCTGCTTTCACAGTGACCACAGTGACTACAGGGTTAACTCAGGATTGAAGCGCAGCGATTGGTCCCTGGCCGGCTTCAGGGAGGCTTGGCTGTGCAGCACAGCTAAGCTCAATAAACTGTCACAGCGCCCGGTGGCGCTGTGACATTTAAATCCATCAGGTACATGTACGTGGTGATGCAGGAAGTCATCGCTAATCACCACGTAAATGTACCTGATAAAGGTTAAAGGTTTTATGTTGATATACTTTGGTTATTTTGTAAAACACTGTTCTAATGGCATGGTGTACCCCTTACAAAAAAAATATTCAAATGATGATTGATGTAGATTATATTATTTCTGAAAAAATCAAGTGTTCATAAATTGTTCTCTAATTGTTCTTTAACTTTCATTTCATGGAGTCCATAGGCGATACAAGCAAGAAATGACGAGATGCACAAACATTATATCTCAGGGTCTCCCATAGAGATACATGGAGGGGGTGTGTAGGCGTGTAGGGGGCGTGTAGGCGTGTCAAAACGCCTATCGGGACTTCACTGCGGCCAGTGATTGGCTGAGCGAAGTATGACTCGCCGACCACTGGCAACCAGGAAGAGGATCATGGCGGAGACAGGAGATGGTTACCCAGGGGAGCAAAGGAAGGTATGTACATCTTTATTTTTTTTCTGCTGGCAGTATGTAGGATACTTTTTATATTCTGGAGTTTTCCTTTAAGACATATAAGAGTCATTGAAGAAAAATCCATTCCTTACATCAAAATAGAGTTGTTTCTGCAGCTAGTGCATGGATTTCTTCAAGCCTCATTCACATAAATAAAACAGAAGCAAATGTTTTGTGTATCGACAATGTGAAATAATATATAACATTTTTTTTTATCCACTTCAAAATATCTACGTCTATTGCATCAAATATATAAACATGGCCTAACAGTTATGCAGTACAGTTGCATCTGTTCTCCCAAGTAGGTTCAAAACGAAATTCCCAATGGCAAACTCTGCTACGCTTCCTTAGATTCACAAGAAATCAATGATGTTAACCCAAATTGTTACAAGGGACTCGTCTCATTAATAATGCAGGGAAAACCTTCTTAGAAGCTGATTTATGTCATTTTCTTCTGTTAAAGGGGTACTCCCGTGGAAAACTTTTTTTCAGTTGATCTAAAAAAAAAAAAGTTTTTTTTTGGTTACTAAGCAAGTATGCTGCTGCCATTTTCTTTTCTTTTACATGTTTTGTACTTGCCACAGCAGCGTGCACCCGTGTATTGGGTTTAGGTGCTGGCTACATTATTATTATTTTTTTGTTTATGCTGTTAAACCACGGATGCAACTTTTTCCCCCCCAATATATTGACTTTATATTGCATATTGTTAGTGTAGCATTCATATCGCATGTATCCTGAATAATGGTGTCACTTCCATGATTGCAAATGCATGTGGAGTTTACATAGGGAGCAGGGCCGGATTAAGAGGATCATGGGCCTGGTGCTGAAGATTTTGATGGGCCTTTTTATCGGAATATATAAAATGAAAATGCAACACAAAGTAATTTTTCTTAACACAAATAAAGCGCATCCGTCACATGTTTTATGCACATTAAATTACCAGGATAGCTGAATAAATGTTAGTGTCCAGAGGAAAAATTGCTGAGTTAACCATAGCAACCAATCAGATCGCTTCTTTCATTTTCCAGAGGCCTTTTCAAAAAATGAAAGAAGTGATCTGATTGGTTGCCATGGGCAACTCAGCAACTTTTATACTGGAAGAAAGGAGATTTTGTCTAAGGCAAAGGAAATGTTTTTTTACACTAAGAACAATAAGGATGTGGAATCCTCTGCCTGCAGATATGATCTTATTACAGTCTGTAAAGACGTTTAAAAAGCAACTGGATGAATATTTGCAAAAGCATAACATTAAGGGATATAGGCCCTGATTTTTTTCAGCATGTTGTAGAAAATTATTTCCAGTATAATAATCAAATATACCAATTGCCACAGAATGGGAAAGTGCTAAAAAAAAATTTACCATTTAAAACTACAGCTCCCAGTATGACCTTAAGTATGGGGTAAGGCTATGCTAGGAGTTGTTGTTTCACCCATCATTACTGCAGAACTTACAAGTGACTCCAGCTCTGATAGGACATAGTGAGGAGAATACACAATGAAATAAGTGACTATAGGTGACGTCTTCTCTATAGTGAGGAGAATACACAATGATATCAGTGATTACAGGTGACGTCTTCTCTATAGTGAAGAGAATACACAATGATATCAGTGACTGCAGATGACATCTTCTCTAGAGTGAGGAGAATACACAATGAAATAAGTGACTACAGGTGACGTCTTCTCTATAGTGAGGAGAATACACAATGAAATAAGTGACTACAGGTGACGTCTTCTCTATAGTGAGGAGAATACACAATGATATCAGTGATTACAGGTGACGTCTTCTCTATAGTGAAGAGAATACACAATGATATCAGTGACTGCAGGTGACATCTTCTCTAGAGTGAGGAGAATACACAATGAAATAAGTGACTACAGGTGACGTCTTCTCTATAGTGA
The DNA here is from genome assembly GCF_029499605.1 of Hyla sarda. Classification (NCBI taxonomy): domain Eukaryota; kingdom Metazoa; phylum Chordata; class Amphibia; order Anura; family Hylidae; genus Hyla; species Hyla sarda. The sequence continues at coordinate 499,474,271 of NC_079189.1, read as the reverse complement.
GGAGAATACACAATGAAATAAGTGACTACAGGTGACGTCTTCTCTATAGTGAAGAGAATACACTATAAAATCTGTTACTACAGGTGACGTCTTCTCTATAGTCTTTTCTTATCTAATTCAGATGGTACATACCACCAGGACTTGTTTCAGCTAAATGTTCACTCAGCAGAACTTGATATCCAGATGGCTCCTCACTATGTCAGCGCATTCTGATCCTCTATATGAAAACAATAATTATTATAATACTGCCAAACACCATATCCTTTGAATATAATACTGGCACACACTGTACCCTCTGAATATGATACTACTACACACTGTATCCTCTGAATATAAGACCGCCACACACCGTAACCTCTGAATATATTACTACAACACACTGTACCCTCTGATTATAATACTACCACATACTGTGCTCTCTGAATATAACCTTGCCATGCACTGTCACGATTCGGCTGGCTGGAGGTGGATCCTCTGTGCCAGAGAGGGATTGGCGTGGACCGTGTCGGTGGACCGGTTCTAAGTTGCTACTGGTATTCACCAGAGCCCGCCGCAAAGCGGGATGGTCTTGCAGCGGCGGTAGCAACCAGGTCGTATCCACCGGCAACGGCTCAACCTCTCTGACTGCTGAGATAAGCGCGGTACAAGGGAGTAGACAAGAGCAAGGTCGGACGTAGCAGAAGGTCAGGGCAGGCAGCAAGGATCGTAGTCAGGGGCAACGGCAGGAGGTCTGGAACACAGGCTAGGAACACACAAGGAAACGCTTTCACTGGCACAATGGCAACAAGATCCGGCAAGGGAGTGCAGGGGAAGTGAGGCAGGGGCGGACATACCATATGTGCAGCCTGTTCAGCTGCACAGGGGCCCAGGAGCCAGGGGGGCCCAGCCGGAACTGAAACTATTAGCGAGTCAGTGAGTGACAGTCACTCACTGACCGCTGGGGCCAGGCCCGTCTTTAACGCGGGGCAAAAGGGGCAGCTCCCCCAGGCCCTCTCATTCCTGGGGGCCCAAAAGCAGCTAGCCCCTTTTGCCCCACGCGGGGCTCTGGTCATGACAGGCGGGCTGGGAAACAGGCGGGCCAGGCTTAAAAATTTTTGACTGAGGGAGGGGGCCCACCACCACCGCCGCCCGCTACCTTTTTTTTTAACTCATTGCTGCCGCCTCCGCCGTCAATCTTCCACAGGCAGCCACTATCCCAGGACCGCTGTGGCTGCCTGGGAAATAGTCACGCCCGCTGACGTGACGTGCGACGTCACGGCGGGCCGCGGGCATCATAGAGATGAAAGGAGCGGAGCAGAGAGGAGTCCTCCACTCCTCTCTATCAGTGAATTACAGCCCCCACATGGCCTCCATGCTGCAGCGTCACTCACCGCCAGATGGACCGGTATATCATCTGGATTACATGTGAGTTGAGGGGTAGGGGGTTGTTTGGCAGGGGGGTGGGGTGAGGATTGGGGGGGTTGCGATTGTGTGTGGGGTGGGAGGAAAAAATTATGCATGTGAGTGGAGGATAATAATGATTATTATAATCCTCCCCTCACATGTATAGTCTGATTACCCCCTCACATGTAATCTTATTAGGAGATTATATTTGTGAGGGGACTATAAATGTGAGGAGGGGATTATCAGATTATACATGTAAGGGGGAGATAATACATATATGTGAGGGGAGGATTATAATAATCCCCTCCTCACCTGTATAATCCCCTCACATATACTCTGATTATGATATTACATATGTGAGGGGATTATCAATGTGAGGAGGGGATTATCAGATTATACATGTGAGGGAGATATGATAAATATATGTGAGGGGAAGATTATAATAATCCTCTAACGTGTATAATCCCCTCCTGACATGTATAATCCCCTCCTGACATGTATAATCCCCTCCTCACATGTATAATCCCCTCCTCACATGTATATAGTCCCCTCCTCACATGTGTATAGTCCCCTCCTCACATGTATAATCCCCCCCTCACATGTATATAGTCCCCTCCTCACATGTATAATCCCCTCCTCACATGTATATAGTCCCCTCCTCACATGTATAATCCCCCCCTCACATGTGTATAGTCCCCTCCTCACATGTATAATCCCCCCCTCACATGTGTATAGTCCCCTCCTCACATGTATAATCCCCCCCTCACATGTGTATAGTCCCCTCCTCACATGTGTATAATCCCCTCCTCACATGTGTATAGTCCCCTCCTCACATGTGTATAGTCCCCTCCTCACATGTGTATAGTCCCCTCCTCACATGTATATAATCCCCTCCTCACATGTGTATAGTCCCCTCCTCACATGTGTATAGTCCCCTCTTCACATGTATAGTCCCCTCTTCACATGTATAGTCCCCTCCTCACATGTATAGTCCCCTCTTCACATGTATAATCCCCCCTCACATGTGTATAGTCCCCTCCTCACATGTATAATCTGATTTTGCGATTATAAATGTGAGGAGGAGATTATTAGATTATACATGTGATGGGGAGATGTTACATATATGTGAGTGGAGGATTATAATAATCCCCTGCTCACATGTATAATTCCCTTCTCACATGTATAAGGCTTGGTTCACATTGATGAATCTCCAGAAGCTAGCCCTTTGGGCGGCGCTAGGACCGTGCAGATCTTTTTGCTGATCCGCTCAGAAATGCATTGCTGTCTGGAGAGTTTTCAGTGTGAACCTAGTAATTATAATAGTTATATCCTGTATTATATTCCAGAGCTGTACTCACTATTCTGCTGGTGAGGTCACTGTGTACATACATTACATTACTTATTGTTACGCCGAGCGCTCCGGGTCCCCGCTCCTCCCCGGAGCGCTCGCTACACTTCCCTCACTGCAGCGCCCCGGTCGGTTCCACGGACCCGGGGCGCTGCGTTACTACCTCCGGCCGGGATGCGATTCGCGATGCGGGTAGCGCCCGCTCGCGATGCGCACCCCGGCTCCCGTACCTTACTCGCTCCCCGTCAGTTCTGTCCCGGCGCGCGCGGCCCCGCTCCCTAGGGCGCGCGCGCGCCGGGTCTTTGCGATTTAAAGGGCCACTGCACCGCTGATTGGTGCAGTGGTTCCAATTAGTGTTACACCTGTGCACTTCCCTATATCACCTCACTTCCCCTTCACTCCCTCGCCGGATCTTGTTGCCCTAGTGCCAGTGAAAGCGTTCCTTGTGTGTTCCTTGCCTGTGATTCCAGACCTTCTGCCGTTGCCCCTGACTACGATCCTTGCTGCCTGCCCCGACCTTCTGCTACGTCCGACCTTGCTTCTGTCTACTCCCTTGTACCGCGCCTATCTTCAGCAGCCAGAGAGGTTGAGCCGTTGCTAGGGGATACGACCTGGTCACTACCGCCGCAGCAAGACCATCCCGCTTTGCGGCGGGCTCTGGTGAAAACCAGTAGTGACTTAGAACCGATCCTCTAGCACGGTCCACGCCAATCCCTCTCTGGCACAGAGGATCCACTACCTGCCAGCCGGCATCGTGACAGTAGATCCGGCCATGGATCCCGCTGAAGTTCCTCTGCCAGTTGTCGCTGACCTCACCACGGTGGTCGCCCAGCAGTCACAACAGATTGCGCAACAAGGCCAACAGCTGTCTCAACTGACTGTTATGCTACAACAGTTACTACCACAGCTCCAGCAATCATCTCCTCCGCCAGCTCCTGTACCTCCTCCGCAGCGAGTGGCCGCTTCTGGAATACGACTATCCTTGCCGGATAAATTTGATGGGGACTCTAAGTTTTGCCGTGGCTTTCTTTCCCAATGTTCATTACACTTGGAGATGATGTCGGACCAGTTCCCCACTGAAAGGTCTAAGGTGGCTTTCGTAGTCAGCCTGCTGTCTGGAAAAGCCCTGGCTTGGGCCACACCGCTCTGGGACCGCAATGACCCCGTCACTGCCTCTGTACACTCCTTCTTCTCGGAAATTCGAAGTGTCTTTGAGGAACCTGCCCGAGCCTCTTCTGCTGAGACTGCCCTGTTGAACCTGGTCCAGGGTAATTCTTCCGTTGGCGAGTATGCCGTACAGTTCCGTACCCTTGCTTCAGAATTATCCTGGAATAATGAGGCACTCTGCGCGACCTTTAAAAAAGGCCTATCCAGCAACATTAAAGATGTTCTGGCCGCACGAGAAATCCCTGCTAACCTACATGAACTCATCCATCTTGCCACTCGCATTGACATGCGTTTTTCCGAACGGCGTCAGGAGCTCCGCCAGGATATGGACTCTGTTCGCACGAGGCGTTTCTTCTCCCCGGCTCCTCTCTCCTCTGGTCCCCTGCAATCTGTTCCTGTGCCTCCCGCCGTGGAGGCTATGCAGGTCGACCGGTCTCGCCTGACACCCCAAGAGAGGACACGACGCCGCATGGAGAATCTCTGCCTGTACTGTGCTAGTACCGAACACTTCCTGAAGGATTGTCCTATCCGTCCTCCCCGCCTGGAAAGACGTCCGCTGACTCCGCACAAAGGTGAGACAGTCCTTGATGTCTACTCTGCTTCTCCACGTCTTACTGTGCCTGTGCGGATGTCTGCCTCTGCCTTCTCCTTCTCTGCTGTGGCCTTCTTGGACTCTGGATCTGCAGGAAATTTCATCTTGGCCTCTCTCGTCAACAGGTTCAACATCCCGGTGACCAGTCTCGCCAGACCCCTCTACATCAATTGTGTAAACAATGAAAGATTGGACTGTACTATACGTTTCCGCACGGAGCCCCTTCTAATGTGCATCGGATCTCATCACGAGAGGATTGAACTGTTGGTCCTCCCCAATTGCACTTCTGAAATCCTTCTTGGACTTCCCTGGCTTCAACTCCATTCCCCAATCCTGGATTGGTCCACTGGGGAGATCAAGAGTTGGGGGCCCTCTTGTTCCAAGGACTGCTTAAAACCGGTTCCCAGTAAACCTTGCCGTGTCCCTGTGCTTCCTCATGTAACCGGTCTCCCTAAGGCCTATATGGACTTTGCGGACGTTTTTTGCAAAAAACAAGCTGAGACTCTACCTCCTCACAGGCCTTATGATTGTCCCATTGACCTCCTCCCGGGCACTACTCCACCCCGGGGCAGAATCTATCCTCTGTCCGTCCCAGAGACTCTTGCCATGTCTGAATACGTCCAAGAAAATTTAAAAAAGGGCTTTATCCGTAAATCCTCCTCTCCTGCCGGAGCCGGATTTTTCTTTGTGTCCAAAAAAGATGGCTCTCTACGTCCTTGCATTGACTACCGCGGTCTTAATAAAATCACGGTTAAGAACCGCTACCCCCTACCCCTCATCTCTGAACTCTTTGATCGTCTCCAAGGTGCCCATATTTTTACCAAACTGGACTTAAGAGGTGCTTATAATCTCATCCGCATCAGAGAGGGGGATGAATGGAAAACGGCATTTAACACCAGAGATGGACACTTTGAGTATCTGGTCATGCCCTTTGGTCTATGCAACGCCCCTGCCGTCTTCCAAGACTTTGTTAATGAAATTTTTCGTGATCTACTATACTCCTGTGTTGTTGTATATCTGGACGATATCCTGATTTTTTCTGCCAATCTTGAAGAACACCGCCAGCATGTCCGTATGGTTCTTCAGAGACTTCGTGATAATCAACTCTATGCCAAAATAGAGAAATGTCTGTTTGAATGCCAATCTCTTCCTTTTCTAGGATACTTGGTCTCTGGCCAGGGACTACAAATGGACCCAGATAAACTCTCTGCCGTCTTAGATTGGCCACGCCCCTCCGGACTCCGTGCCATCCAACGTTTTTTGGGGTTCGCCAATTATTACAGGCAATTTATTCCACATTTTTCTACCATTGTGGCTCCTATTGTGGCTTTAACAAAAAAAAATGCCGATCCCAAGTCTTGGCCTCCTCAAGCGGAAGACGCCTTTAAACGACTCAAGTCTGCCTTTTCTTCGGCTCCCGTGCTCTCCAGACCTGACCCATCTAAACCCTTCCTATTGGAGGTTGATGCCTCCTCAGTGGGAGCTGGAGCTGTCCTTCTACAAAAAAACTCTTCCGGGCATGCTGTTACTTGTGGTTTTTTTTCCAGGACCTTCTCTCCGGCGGAGAGGAACTACTCCATCGGGGATCGAGAGCTTCTAGCCATTAAATTAGCACTTGAGGAATGGAGGCATCTGCTGGAGGGATCAAGATTTCCAGTTATTATTTACACCGATCACAAGAACCTCTCCTACCTCCAGTCTGCCCAACGGCTGAATCCTCGTCAGGCCAGGTGGTCTCTGTTCTTTGCCCGATTTAATTTTGAAATTCACTTTCGGCCTGCTGATAAAAACATTAGGGCCGATGCTCTCTCTCGTTCCTCAGATGCCTCTGAAATTGAACTCTCTCCTCAACACATCATTCCTCCTGACTGCCTGATTTCCACTTCTCCAGCCTCCATCAGGCAAACTCCTCCAGGAAAGACCTTTGTTTCTCCACGCCAACGCCTTGGGATCCTCAAATGGGGTCACTCCTCCCATCTCGCAGGTCATGCGGGCATCAAGAAATCTGTGCAACTCATCTCTCGCTTCTATTGGTGGCCGACTCTAGAGACTGATGTGGTGGACTTTGTGCGAGCCTGCACTATCTGTGCCCGGGATAAGACTCCTCGCCAGAAGCCCGCTGGTTTTCTTCATCCTCTACCTGTCCCCGAACAACCTTGGTCTCTGATTGGTATGGATTTTATTACTGACTTACCCCCATCCCATGGCAACACTGTTATTTGGGTGGTCGTTGATCGATTCTCCAAAATGGCACATTTCATCCCTCTTCCTGGTCTTCCTTCAGCGCCTCAGTTGGCTAAACAATTTTTTGTACACATTTTTCGTCTTCACGGGTTGCCTACACAGATCGTCTCGGATAGAGGCGTCCAATTTGTGTCTAAATTCTGGAGGGCTCTCTGTAAACAACTCAAGATTAAATTAAATTTTTCTTCTGCATACCATCCTCAATCCAATGGACAAGTAGAGAGAATTAACCAGATCTTGGGTGACTATTTACGACATTTTGTTTCCTCCCGCCAGGATGACTGGGCAGATCTTCTACCTTGGGCCGAATTCTCGTATAATTTCAGAATCTCTGAATCTTCCTCCAAATCTCCGTTTTTCGTGGTGTACGGCCGTCACCCTCTTCCCCCCCTCCCTACCCCCTTGCCCTCTGGTCTGCCCGCTGTGGATGAAATTTCTCGTGATCTTTCCACCATATGGAAAGAGACCCAAAATTCTCTCTTACAGGCTTCTTCTCGCATGAAGAGATTCGCAGATAAGAAAAGAAGAGCTCCTCCCATTTTTTCCCCTGGAGACAAGGTATGGCTCTCCGCTAAATATGTCCGTTTCCGTGTCCCGAGCTATAAGTTGGGACCACGCTATCTTGGTCCTTTTAAAGTTTTGTGTCAAATTAATCCTGTCTCTTACAAACTTCTTCTTCCTCCTTCTCTTCGTATCCCTAATGCCTTTCACGTCTCTCTTCTTAAACCTCTCATCCTCAACCGTTTTTCTCCTAAATCTGTTCCTCCCACTCCTGTTTCCGGCTCCTCGGACATCTTCTCTGTCAAAGAGATTTTGGCCTCTAAAAAGGTCAGGGGAAGAACTTTTTTTTTAGTGGATTGGGAGGGTTGTGGTCCAGAAGAGAGGTCCTGGGAACCTGAGGACAATATCCTGGACAAAAGTCTGATCCTCAGGTTCTCAGGCCCCAAGAAGAGGGGGAGACCCAAGGGGGGGGGTACTGTTACGCCGAGCGCTCCGGGTCCCCGCTCCTCCCCGGAGCGCTCGCTACACTTCCCTCACTGCAGCGCCCCGGTCGGTTCCACGGACCCGGGGCGCTGCGTTACTACCTCCGGCCGGGATGCGATTCGCGATGCGGGTAGCGCCCGCTCGCGATGCGCACCCCGGCTCCCGTACCTTACTCGCTCCCCGTCAGTTCTGTCCCGGCGCGCGCGGCCCCGCTCCCTAGGGCGCGCGCGCGCCGGGTCTTTGCGATTTAAAGGGCCACTGCACCGCTGATTGGTGCAGTGGTTCCAATTAGTGTTACACCTGTGCACTTCCCTATATCACCTCACTTCCCCTTCACTCCCTCGCCGGATCTTGTTGCCCTAGTGCCAGTGAAAGCGTTCCTTGTGTGTTCCTTGCCTGTGATTCCAGACCTTCTGCCGTTGCCCCTGACTACGATCCTTGCTGCCTGCCCCGACCTTCTGCTACGTCCGACCTTGCTTCTGTCTACTCCCTTGTACCGCGCCTATCTTCAGCAGCCAGAGAGGTTGAGCCGTTGCTAGGGGATACGACCTGGTCACTACCGCCGCAGCAAGACCATCCCGCTTTGCGGCGGGCTCTGGTGAAAACCAGTAGTGACTTAGAACCGATCCTCTAGCACGGTCCACGCCAATCCCTCTCTGGCACAGAGGATCCACTACCTGCCAGCCGGCATCGTGACACTTATCCTGTACTGATCCTGAGTTATATCCTGTATTATACTCCAGAGCTGTACTCACTATTCTGCTGGTGAGGTCACTGTGTACATTACATTACTTATCCTGTACTGATCCTAAGTTATATCCTGTATTATACTCCAGAGCTGTACTCACTATTCTGCTGGTGAGGTCACTGTGTACATACATTACATTACTTATCCTATACTGATCCTGAGTTATATCCTGTATTATACTCCAGAGCTGTACTCACTATTCTGCTGGTGAGGTCACTGTGTACATACATTACATTACTTATCCTGTACTGATCCTGAGTTATATCCTGTATTATACTCCAGAGCCGCCATTCATATAACAGAACCTGAGGAGCATCACAACAGTCGAATCTAAAAGTTTCCTTAGGAGACGAGGTGAGTGACCTGCTGCTTCCACCATAAGTAATGTAAAGTGACCCTTCATTTATTGCAATAGTTAGATTTTGCACAATGGGTGCCACCCGTTGTACAAGATGTCACTATTGCGGTGAATGTAGGGTCACTTTACATTACTTATGTACTGATTTATATCCTGTATTATACTCCAGAGCTGTACTCACTATTCATAGACTGTCCTGGAATGCTGGGAGTTGTAGTTTTGGACCACCTGGAGAATAGTGTTGCTCACGAATATTCGCAATTCGAATATTATTCGCGAATATCGCATATTCGCGAATTCGCGAATTTCGCGAATATAGCGCTATATATTCGTAATTACGAATATTCGTTTTTTTTTTTTTTTTTTTTTTTTTTTTTTTTTTTTTTCACAGTACACATCACAGTGATCATGCCTCTCTGCTTCCAGCTTGTGTGGTGTAAAGAAGGCTCTAATACTACTGTGTGAGACTGGTGCGCGACAATTCGCATATGCGAAAATTAGCACATGCGAATTTTCACATATGCGAATTTTCGCGTATGTTAATTTTGTATATGCTAATATGCACATATGATAGTTTTCGCATACGCGAATATTCGCATATGCGAAAATAAAACGGGAATATAACGAATATGCGAATATTCGCGAATATATGACGAATATTCGTCCATATATTCGCGAATATTCGCGAATTCGAATATGGCCTATGCCGCTCAACACTACTGGAGAAACACTGTTTTGAAAACACCTCCTTAGTCAGTATTTTCCAACCTGGGCTCCTCCAGCTGTTGCAAAACTACAACTTCTAGCATTCCCCGGATAGTCTTTAGCTGTCCAGGCATGCTGGGAGTTTTAGTTCTGCAACAGCTGGAGGCACTCAGGTTTGGTAGGTAGGTCCTTAGTCCATTGTTTCCCAACCTGGGTGCCTCCAGCTGTTGCAAAACTATAACTCCCAGCATGCCCAAACAGCCAAAGCCTGTTTGGAAAACACTGGACTAAGGGCCTACCCACCAAATGTTATGTGGCTACCCACCTACCAACCAAACTTATACCTGCCTACCTACCTAGCACCAAACCTTTTACCTGCCTCCCTACCAACTGAACTTACTAACTGCCTATATGTTTTGAAAATTTACTACTTGCCTACCTACTTAGAAAATGTTCTACATACCTAACTAGCAAATGTACTACTTGCAAACGTACTACCCACTTACCTAGCAAACATATTACCTGGGGGGGGGGGCCCAGGCATATTCTTTGCACAGGGGCCCTCTGCTGTCTGTGTCCGCCCCTGAAGTGAGGTATAAGTAGGGAAGTGCACAGGTGAAGGTACTGATTAAAACCTCATGCGCCAATCAGTGGCGCACCGGCCCTTTAAATCGCAAAGACCCGGCGCGCGCGCGCCCTAAGGAGCGGGGCCGCGCGCTCCGGGACAGCACAGACGGGGAACGAGTCTGGTAAGCGAGTCGGGATGCGCATCGCGAATCGCATCCCGGCTGGGAACATTATCGCAGCGCACCTGGTCAGCAGGTCTGACTGGGGCGCTGCGAATAGGAGAACGCTGTGAGCGCTCCGGGGAGGAGCGGGGACCCGGAGCGCTCGGCGTAACATGCACCCTCTGAATACAATACCGTAATTATGTGGCCCATAAAAACCATACTACCCCAAAATTCCTTATAATATACACTATGGCCGACATGTATAATTGTCTTTAGACTGTTTTTGTGTGTCTAAAAATTGTGCAAAAAAAGGCGCAAGCAGGGTTTATTTGTTCCTTTTTTGCGCTTGAGTTGTAATCCACTGATTTTGGCAATACACATAATATGGAAGGGTTTTATGAACTGCACCTTTTTGTGAAAAGGCACAAAAAATGCGCAAAACCACTGAAAAGTCTCTAAAATTACACCAGCCCAGACTAAGCTTTTTGGTGTATGTGAAGAGTGAAATTTTAGAAAATGTGACCTGCACAAAATGTATCAAATGGTCTGCTACCTTTTAATAAATTTGATGCTCCTACACATTACAGCACACAAAAAAGGTGTAAAAATGCTTCACATACACCTACAATGATAAATGCCGGCCCATACCTCTGAAATGCAAAACACTCTGTGCCCCTCATATATGGTAATAATGCCCCATCCTGTGCCCCCACATATATTAATGACAACCCGTCCTGTTCCCCCCACATAATAATAATGCCCTCTGTCCTGTGCCCCTCGCATATAATGCACCCTGTCATGTTCCCCTCACATACAATGCCCCTCAGGGGGCATTATATGTGAGGGGCACAGGACATAGGGCATTATATGTGGGGGGCACAGGACAGCCCCCCACCCCCCGTCATGTGCCCATATAATGCACATATAATGCCCCCTGACATATGTCCCTGACTTATAATGCCCCCTGTCCTGTGCCCCTCAAATATAATGCCCCCTGAGGGGGCAGGACAGGGGGCATTATATGTGAGGGGCACAGGACATGGGGCATTATGTATAAGGGGCACATGTCAGGGGGCATTATATGTGAGGGGCACAGGACATGGGGCATTATATATGAGGGGCACATTTCAGGGGGCATTATATGTGAGGGGCACAGGACATGGGGCATTATATATGAGGGGCACATGTCAGGGCGGCATTATATGTGCATTATACAGGCACATGACAGGGGGGCCCCTGTCATGTGCCCCCACATATAATGCCCCCTGTCATTTGCCCCCCCACATATAATGCCCCCTGACATGTGCCCCTCATATATAATGCTCCTTGGACATGGGGTATTATATATGAGGGGCATTATATATGAGGGGCACAGGACATGGGGCATTATATATGAGAGGCACATGTCAGGGGGCATTATATGTGGGGAGCAAATGACAGGGGGGCATTATATGTGGGGGCACATGACAGGGGGCATTATATATGAGGGGCACAGGGCAGGGGGTATTATAAGTAAGCTGCAAATGTCAGGGGGGCATTATATGTGCATTATATTGGCACATGACAGGGGGGCCCCTGTCATGTGCCCCCACATATAATGCCCCCTTGTCATTTGCCCCACACATATAATGCCCCCTGACATGTGTCCCTCACATATAATGCCCCCTGGACATGGGGTATTATATATGAGGGGCATTATATATGAGGGGCACAGGACATGGGATATTATATATGAGGGGCATTATATATGAGGGTCATTATATATGAGGGGCACAGGACATGGGGTATTATATAAGAGGGGCACATGACAGGGGGGCATTATATGGACACATGACAGGGGGGGGGGGTCCTGTCATGTGCCCCCACATACAATGTCCCCCTGTCATGTGCCCCTCATATATAATACCCCATGTCTTGTGCCACTCACATATAATGTCCCCCTGTCATGTGCCCCTCATATATAATACCCCATGTCCTGTGCCCCTCATATATAATGCCCCCCTGACATGTGCCCCTCACATATAATGCCCCCCTGACATGTGCCCCTCACATATAATGCCCCCCTGACATGTGCCCCTCACATATAATGACGGCGTTAGGTGTTTTGTAAGATAGTGGGGAGCGGGGGGGGGGGGGGTTGTGGGGTCTCTGTTAGCGTTAGGTGTTGGCGGCAGAACGGGAGGTGGGTCACCGGTCTGGGCGGCCTATGCGGGCCGCCTGTGCAGGCCACTGGGCCTATTTTAATGTAAGGGCCTGGAGCGGCAGCTCCATCCGCCCCTACATTAATCCGGCCCTGATAGGGAGGGGGAATTTATCAAAGTGTCGCTTATTTTGCGTGCAACTTTTTATTTAGCGCTCTTCCAAATCCTGACTGTAAAGTGGGCTTATTTAGAACAGTTTGGGGGAGGTTTATCAAAACTTGTGCAGAGGAAAAGTCAACCAGTTGCCCATAGCAACCAATCAGATCGCTTCTTTCATTTTATAAAGGGCCTCTGAAAAATGAAAGTAGCCATCTGATTGGTTGCTATAGGCAACTGGTCAGCTTTACCTCTACACAGGTTTTGATGACTCTCCCCCTTTGTGAAGTGGTAATGGATTTATGAAGTGTGAATTTTGTTTCGAAAAGTCACAAATTTGGCGCACGATGACACCTTTTTAAGTTAACTCAGACGAACTCCCGCCAGCCCTACAAAAGCATCTACACTGAGCTGATGCGACCATGCGCCAAACTCATTAGGTGCCATGTGATAATGGATAAATTAGTCACACGGCCACCACAATCGCCGCAACTTTTTTGAACTATAATAGCGCATGTAGTAGTACAGAAATAGTAAATTTTCCCCGTAGTGAGTAAATGGAGTTCACATAGTTTCCAAGGTCAAAATATACTTGTGCGTAAGGTCTAACCCTTATATAGCTTGTAGGTATCCTGCTATTCAACACAGGTAGGAGGGGTCAAAGAGAGACATGCAACATCTATTACAGCAGTGTTTTCCAAACAGCGTGTCTCCAGCTGTTGCAAAACTACAACTCCCAGCATGACCGGACAGCCGAAGGCTGTCCGGGCATGCTGGGAGATGAAGTTTGGCAACAGCTGGAGACACGCTGTTTGGAAAACACTACATTACAGTTTACTATCAAACTTTGATAAAATAATTATTTATTACAGCAGGGGGCAGTGTAGAGCTTTCCTGTTAAAACATATATTCATTGTCTATCATTGTGCAGAGTATGAACAGTGAGCAGTACGATGTAGAAAAGCGAAGGTATTTTATGTTATGTAATGTTGCAATTCAATAGTTAATTAAAGGAAAATGGTCACCAGTTCCCCCGCACTATATCCCAATACACCAGGTTATAGTCCAGGTGAACAGAAGACTGCCATACCTACCTGCAGTCTGGCACCCCGCTCCTCCAAAGGTCCCCCTGTTCCAGCGCTCACTTGCGCTTTGAGGCGAGCCCTTCGGCTAGATTGAAATATTCATAAGCGCCGGTCACGTGAGCGCTCAGAAGGCACGAGCGCTCACGTGACCGGCGCTTATGAATATTTTAATCTAGCCGGAGGGCCGCCTCAAAGTGCAAGTGAGCGCTGGAAGAGGGGGACCTTTGGAGGAACAGGGCGCTGGACTGCAGGTAGGTATAGCAGTCCGAGACCCCGCATCGGTCTCCTGTTCACCCGTACTATAACCCGGTGAATGGGGTTATAGTGCAGGGGAACTGGTGACCATCTTCCTTTAACAAGTTGAAAGTAAAATGTCCCAGTTATTATAAAAATCTGAATTACAGTAACTAGAAAAAAAAAAAAACTGAACTAACATACTATATACTATGCTGTAATTTCACCTTTAAAGGGGTACACCAGAGGGGGGAAAAATTCAAAAATGTTTTCCCCAAATCAACTGGTGCCAGAAAGTTATACAGATTTGTAAATGACTTCTATTTAAAAATATTAAGCCTTCCAGGAGAGATTTTGGTTATGCTTACAATTTCCAGTAATGTTTTACAATTCTTAAAGAGGTCAAGCATTGACTTGCAGGAACGCTTCTTCCGATAGGTGACAACAGAAAGCCAACACTCTTACGTAACGTATGTGTGTATATATGTGTATATGTATGTTCTAGCATAACTTCCGAATGTTTGTTTAGGGATGAACCAATAAGGCAATCTCTGCGACCCAAAAGTAAAACAGTGCAGGCTGGAGAATTAAATCATACTTTGTCATTGTGGTACCGGAAGTCCCATGCAGTCTAAATGACTTTCAGGGCATTTCCTAACTGCAATACTCTTGCAAAGATTACCAGAGAGTTCTAATCTCTTGGGGATGCAGGGCGTACCTGTACGCCCTGCACCCGCTCCCACGATATAACGTGGGGTCACGTGGAGGCTAAAGGTAGCCGGGACCCAGGGCTAATACTGGACATCACCGATCAAAGTTGAACGCTGCATCTAAAATGGAAAAGAGGCATTCCCAGCAGCTCAGTCGTGCTGATCGGGACTGCCGTGGTGAAACCGCGGTATCCCGATCAGCTGGGACACAAGTGGAGGGTCCCTTAACTGCCTTCTACGCGTCTGATTGGCAATTAATTGCTCCAAGCCTGAGATCCAGGCTTGAGCAATCGACCTCCGATAACACTGATCAATGCAATGCTACGGCATAGCATTGATCAGTGCTGGCAATCAATGTACTGCATGTTATAGTCCCCTATGGGAGTATAAAAGTGTTAAAAAAGAGTTAATAAATGTGATTTAACCCCCTTCCCTAATAAAAGTTTGAATCCCCCCTTTTCCCATAAAAAAAAAAATGTAAATAAATATAAACATATGTGGTATCGCCGCGTTAGTAAATGTCCAAACTATCAAAATACATCCTTAATTAAACTGCATGGTCACTAGCCTACACGTAATAAAAATTGCAAAGTCCAAATAGCGTATTTTTGGTCACTTTTTATACCATAATAAAAATGAATAAAAAGCGAACAAAAAGTTTGATAAAAACAAAAATGGTACCAATAAAAACTTCAGATCACTGTGCAAAAAATGAGCAATCATACATCCCCATATGTGGAAAAATAAAAAAGTTATACGGGTCAGAAATGGACATTTTTAAACATTTAAATTTTCGTGCATGTAGTTATGATTTTTTCCAGAAGTACAACAAAATTAAGCCTATATAAGTAGCATATCATTTTAATCGTATGGACCTACAGTATAATGATAAGGTGTCATTTTTACCGAAAAATGCACTGCGTAGAAATGGAAGCCCCCAAAATTTTAAAAATTGCGTTTATTCATTTTTTTTCAATTTTGTCGCACAATGATTTTTTGGGGGGATTTCGATCTAGATCTTCGGGTAAAATGACTGATGTCCTTACAAAGTAGAATTGGTGGAGCAAAAAAAAGCCATCATATGGGGCTGTAGGTGCAAAATTGAAAGGGTTATGATTTTTAAAAGGTGAGGAGGAAAAAACAAATGTGCAAAAACGGAAAAACCCTGAGTCCCCAAGGAGTTAAAGATCCTGCTGCCAGACTGTAATGGTAAAGTATGATTTTACTGTTTGGCTGGCAGATGCAGATAATATTTAGTGTGGGGGCAGGGAGAGGTGGCAGGGCTTTGGGATGAGCAGTCTATCACTGCTGGGGCTTTAACCCCTACAGGACCCATGACGTAACGGTACATCCCGACACCCTGGGTCTTAAGGACCAGGGATGTACATTTACATCATGAGCAGTTCTAGTCCCTGCCGTGCGCCGGGCGGGGATCGGAGCGGGATGCCTGCTGAAATCATTCAGCAGGCATCCCGTGCAAATGCCCAGGGGGGTCATCAGACCCCCCCATGTCGGCGATCGCGGCAAATCGCAAGTGAATTCACACTTGCGATTTGCGCAATTCCGGGTCATTACGGGTCTATAGTGACCCGGTGACCCGGAAAGTAAGGGGGATCACGGGTGTCTAAGACACCCACGATCCCCCTAAAGCGATAGGAGTGAGGTGGCACGGGTGCCACCCCTCCTATCCCTGCTATTGGTGGTCTAGACGCGACCACCAATAGCAGATCGGGGGCGGGGGGGTTTACTTTCGTTTTCCCCGTCCTGCCCACCAACAATAGGCGGGGCAGGACGGGGAAACCACGGGGACCGGCGCCGAAGATCCACTTACCGATCCGGGCGGGTGTCGGAGGCTGCAGGCGACGGAGATCGGCGGGCGGCGATGACGTGCGGCTGGATCCGACGGAAGCCGGTGAGTTGCCTAGCAACATCTGGAGGGTACAGTTTGAGACCATTATACAGTGGTCTCTAACTGTAGCCCTCCAGATGTTACAAAACTACAACTCCCAGCATGCCCAGACAGCGGTTTGGGCATGCTGGAATATGTAGTTTTGCAACAGCTTGAGGGCTACAGTTTGAGACCACTATATAGTGGTCCCTAAACTGTAGCCCTCCAAATCTTGCAAAACTACAACTCCTAGCATGCTCAAACAACTGTTTGCTGTCAGGGCATGCTGGGAATAGGAGTTTTGCAACAGCTGGAGGACCACAGTTTGGAGATCACTTTGCAGTTTTCTCTAAAACTGTAGCCCTCCAGATGTTGTAAAACTGCAAATCCCAGCATGTCCAAACAGCAATCAGCTGTCTCGGCATGCTGGCAGTTGTAGTTGCGTACCTCCAGCTATTGCATAACTACATTTCCCAGCATGCCCTTCGGCGATCAGTACATGCTGGGAGTTGTAGTTTTGCAACAGCTGGAGGCACACTGGTTAGAAAATACTGAGTTAGGTAGCAGAACCTAACTGAAGGTTTTCCAACCAGTGTGCCTCCAGCTGTTGCAAAAGTACAACTCCCAGCATGCACGGTCTGTCAGTACATGCTGGGAGTTGTAGTTTTGAAACAGCTGGAGGTTTGCCCCCCCATGTGAACGTACAGGGTACATTCACACGGGCAGGCTTACAGTAAGTTTCCTGCTTCAAGTTTGGGCTGCGGCAAATTTTTCGCCGTAGCTCAAACTTCTAGCGAGAAACTCACCTTAACCAGCCAGTGTGAATGTACCCTACAAACACTACACTACACTAAACTAAACTAACACCTAATAAAGAGTAAAACACTACATATACACCCCCTTACACTGTCCCCCCAATAAAAATGAAAAATGTATTGTATGGCAGTGTTTCCAAAACGGAGCCTCCAGCTGTTGCCAAACAACAACTCCCAGCATTTCCGGACAGCCACTGACTGTCCAGGCATGCTGGGAATTTAGCAACAGCTGGAGGCACCCTGTTTGGGAATCACTGGCATAGAATACCCCTATGTCCACCCCTGTGCAATCCCTAATTTAGTCCTCAAATGCGCATGGCGCTCTCTCACTTCGGAGCCCTGTCGTATTTCAAGGAAACAGTTTAGGGCCACATATGGGGTATCTCCGTACTCAGGAGGAATTGCACTACTAATTTTGGGGGGCTTTTTCTCCTTTTACCCCTTATGAAAAGGAAAAGTTGGGGCTACACCAGCTTGTTAATGTGAAAAAATAAAAAAATTTACACTAACATGCCGGTGTTGCCCTTTACTTTTTATTTTCACAAGCGTTAAAAGGAAAAAAAGACCACCAAAATTTGTAACGCAATTTCTCCTGAGTACGGAAATACCCCATATGTAGGCGTAAAATGCTCTGTGGGCGCACAACAAGGCTCAGGAGTGAGAGCGCACTATGTACATTTGAGGTCTAAATTGGTGATTTGCACAGGGGTGGCTGATTTTACAGCGGTTCTGACATAAACCCCCCCAAAAAAATACCCACATGTGACCCCATTTTGGAAACTACACCCCTCATGGAATGTAATAAGGGGTACAGTGGGCATTTACGCCCCACAGGTGTCTGACAGATTTTTGGAACAGTGGTCCGTGAAAATGAAAAATTTTATTTTTCATTTGCACAGCCCACTGTTCCAAAGATCTGTCAATCGCCAGTGGGGTGTAAATACTCACTGCACCCCTAATTAAATTCTGTGAGGGGTGTTGTTTCCAAAATAGGGTCACATGTGGGGGGTTCCACTGTTCTGGCACCATGGGGGGCTTTGTAAACGCACATGGCCCCTGACTTCCATTCCAAACAATTTTTTTCCCGAAAGCTCAATCGCGCTCCTTCTCTTCTGAGCATTGTAGTGCGCCAGCAGAGCACTTGACGTCCACACATGGGGTATTTCCATACTCAGAAGAGATGGGGTTACAAATTTTGGGGGGTCTTTTCTGCTATTAACCCTTGCAAAAATGTGAAATTTGGGGGGAAACACACATTTTAGTGAAATTTTTTTTTTTTTTTTACATATGCAAAAGTCGTGAAACCCCTGTGGGGTATTAAGGCTCGCTTTAATCCTTGTTACGTTCCTCAAGGGGTCTAATTTCCAAAATGGTATGCCATGTGTTTTTTTTTTTTTTTTGCTGTTCTGGCACCATAGGGGCTTCCTAAATGCGACATGCCCCCAAAGCAAAATTTGCTCTCAAAAAGCCAAATATGACTCCTTCTCTTCTGAGCATTGTAGTTCACCCGTAGTGCACTTCAGGTCAACATATGGGTACCTCCATACTCAGAAGAGATGGGGTTACAAATTTTGGGGGGTCTTTTCTGCTATTAACCCTTGCAAAAATTTGAAATTTGGGGGGAAACACACATTTTAGTGAAAAAAAAAAAAAATTTTTTACATATGCAAAAGTCGTGAAACACCTGTGGGGTATTAAGGCTCACTTAATTCCTTGTTACGTTCCTCAAGGGGTCTAGTTTCCAAAATGGTATGGCATGTGTTTTTTTTTTGCTATTCTGGCACCATAGGGGCTTCCTAATTGCAACATGCCCCCCAAAAACCATTTCAGAAAAACGTACTCTCCAAAATCCCCTTGTCGCTCCTTCGCTTCTGAGCCCTCTACTGCGCCCGCCGAACAATTTACATAGGCATATGAAGTATGTGCTTACTCGAGAGAAATTGAGCTACAAATATAAGTATACATTTTCTCCTTTTACCCCTTGTAAAAATAAAAAAATTGGGTCTACAAGAACATGCGAGTGTAAAAAATAAAGATTTTGATATTCCTGTGAAACACCTAAAGGGTTAAAACGCTGACTGAATGTCATTTTGAATACTTTGGGGGGTGCAGTTTTTATAATGGGGTCATTTGTGGGGTATTTCTAATATGAAGACCCTTCAAATCCACTTCAAACCTGAACTGGTCCCTGAAAAATAGTGAGTTTGAAAATGTTGTGAAAAATTGGAAAATTGCTGCTGAACTTTGAAGCCCTCTGGTGGCTTCCAAAAGTAAAAACTTGTAAATTTTATGATGCAAACATAAAGTAGACATATTGTTTATGTGAATAAAATGTTTTTTATTTGGAATATCCATTTTCCTTACAAGCAGAGAGCTTCAAAGTTAGAAAAATGCAAATTTTTCAAATTTTTCATAAAATTTGGGGATTTTTCACCAAGAAAGGATGCATGTTACCATAAAATTTTACCACTATGTTAAAGTAGAATATGTCACGAAAAAACAATCTCGGAATCAGAATGAAAAGTAAAAGCATTCCAGAGTTATTAATGTTTAAAGTGACAGTGGTCAGATGTACAAAAAACGCTCTGGTCCTGAGGTGTAAAATGGCCTGGTCCTTAAGGGGTTAAAGGGGTACTCCGGTGAAAACCTTTTTTCTTTTAAATCAACTGGTGGCTGAAAGTTAAACATATTTGTAAATTACTTCTGTTAAAAAATATTAATCCTTCCAGTACTTATTAGCTGCTGAATGCTACAGAGGAAATTCCTTTCTTTTTGGAACACTGATGACATCACGAGCACAGTGCTCTCTGCTGACATCTCTGTCCATTTTAGTAACCATGCATAGCAGATGCATGCTAAGGTCAGCATGGTGGCTCAGTGGTTAGCACTGCTGCCATGCAGTGCTGAAGACTTGGGTTCAAATCCCACTAAGGACAACAATAAATAAAGTGTTATTATTATTATAATAACATCAGCAGAGAGAACTGTGCTCGTGATGTCATCAGAGAGCATTCCAAAAGGAAAAGAATTTCCAGCAGCTAATAAGTACAGGAAGGATTAAGATTTTTTAATAAAAGTAATTTACAAATATGTTTAACTTTCTGCCACCAGTTGATTTAAAAGAAAAAAGGTTTTCACCGGAGTACCCCTTTAAGTTAGTGGGAAATCTGCGTGGCAGGCAGTACACAGTGCAGGGCTCACAATACTCAGAGTACCCAGCTTTTCCAGTCTCTTAAAGAGAATCTCTATCTGGTAAAGCAGCCATATTGGAGACAAGAAGATAAATGGCATGATTTAAAGAGTACCTCTCTTGATCAACCACCCTCTGTCTTTATTTTTTAGTATTTTTTTTCGTTTTCTACCTTGATATTGCTTTGTATTTTCAACTCAGTCTCAGTCAGATTCACAGACTGGGAAGGGGCATTAGCCAGCAGGTGTGACATCATCTGAAGCCATACAGGGGAGAACATCCTCCCTCACTCTGCTACACACAGCCCAGAGCAGTTCAGTGTGTGAGATGAGCTATGATTGGCTAAGGCTGCATACAACCCACTCAGCCCTCCAGACTGCATTTCCTGATTTTGGACTTCTGCCAGGCCAGCAGGAGTCCAAAGTCTGTGCAAGAGATAGGGCGAAATGTGCTCTGAACAAGTAGGGAGACACCTAGTGGCAGCTTTTTCAAACACAAATAAAACATAGAAAACTTTTTTTTTTTTTTTTTAACAAAGTACATTAGAAATATTTTTTTATTTACCATAAGGAGTGCAATAGCAAAAATTTGTTTTATTGATAGTGCCCATTTAATCCTTGATTAGTTCATTATTGATTATTTTAGGATGTGAAATGCTTCCAACAAAACTTGCCAAGTACAATCAAAGGCAAAAAAAAAAAGAAAAGGACTGTGTTAATTTTCCTCTCAAACAAAGGTCATGTAGGAAGACCGGGCAACGCTGGGTACTCAACTAGTTACTTATATGCAGGACCATGGAGCAATGGCAGAAGGTGTCATGATCAAATGAGACACGTTTTCTTTTCTTATCACGTGAATGGCTCAGTGTGTGTCCATCAACTGCCTGGGGAAGAGATGGGACCAGAATGCACTATTGGTAGAGGTGTGATACTCTGGGCGATGTTTTGCTTGGAAGCCTGAGGCATTGCATTCATGTGTATGTTTATTTTTATCAAGGACAGTGTACCTGGCAATTACGACAAAAAAAAGCAAAAACTTTTGACATGTCAGAGAGACCTGTCAAAAGTTTTGCTGTGACCCCCGCCAATCATAAGAATAAGCATTTAGAAGTGTTTTGCTCACTTAGCGGGCTCGCAGCGATCTTCATTTATAAGTCTATGGGGAGATCCCTGTGTGAGTGAACCGATCAAAACTTTTGACATTTCATTGTTACCATAAAATTATCATATCTTTTTTTTTTTTCCGTAAATTATTTTATATTTATCAAATAAGCCATAACATTGCATTAAAATTTTTAATTTTTTAACTTTGCGACCGGACAACGGGTGTCCAGACTTTTGCATAAGACAATAGATTGATAAAATAAATAAGTATAATATAATTTTTTTTTTCAAAGGTGAGCATATTCAGTGTTAAAGAGTACAAGATGTTCAATGTTCAAGATCCAAGCCTAATGATTAACTTTCTAATATGTTGTAATACATTTTTTATTCCTTTTATGTTTTTTTTTTTTCACTTTAAAATACTCTCCACTCCATGGCATGAGTCCAAAATCACAGCCTGCAGACAGGACACAGGTAAGCTCAGTGCAGCCCCCACCTGTCAATCAGAGCGAGCGCTGAGCTTGTACTTCAGCAGGGAGCGCGCCTGACTCGGCCGGCTCCGCCCCCCCGATAAGGAGAGGCTGCATGTGCTGGCCCCGTGTCAGTGGAGCGCAGCTCTTCATCTAGGAACAATTGGGTCTGCCTTGGAAAATATCCATACGTCCCATCGAGGTCTTCAATTCATATTCATTATCAGTGTAAGTCTCATATTTTATTTTACAGGTTATAATTTATATTTTAATATAAAAAACACATATATGAATATCAGTGTTTCATAAATAGTGTGCACTTTTTGGAAACACATACATTTATGGTCGTAAATGTTGGCACCCCTGAAATTTTTCTAGAAAATGAAGTATTTCTCACAGAAAAGGATTGCAGTAGCACATGTTTTGCTATACACATGTTTATTCCCTTTGTGTGTATTGGAACTAAACCAAAAAAGGGAGGGAAAAAAAGCAAATTTTACATAATGTCACACCAAACTCCAAAAATGGTCTGGACAAAATTATTGGCACCCTTTCAAAATTGTGGAAAAATGAGATTGCATCAAGCATGTGATGTTCCTTTTAAACTCATCTGGGTCAAGTAACAGGTGTGGGCAATATAAAAATCACACCTGAAAGAAGATAAAAAGGAGAGAAGTTCACATAGTCTTTGCATTGTGTGTCTGTGTGTGTCACACTAAGCATGGGCAACAGAAAGAGGAGAAGAGAACTGTCTGAGGACTTGAGAACCAAAATTGTGGAAAAATGTCAACAATCTCAAGGTTACAAGTCCATCTCCAGAGATCAAGATTTGACATTGTCCACAGTGTGCAACATTTTAAGAAGTTTGCAACCCATGGCACTGTAGCTAATCTACCTGGGCGTGGACGGGAGAGATTGATGAAAGGTGTCAATGTAGGATAGTCCGGATGGTGAATAAGCAGCCCCAAACAAGTTCCAAAGATATTTAAGCTGTCCTGCAGGCTAAGGGAGCATCAGTGTCAGCGCAAACTATCCGTCGACATTTAAATGAAATGAAACGCTATGGCAGAAGACCCAGAAGGACCCGACTGCTGACAGAGACATAAAGAAGCAAGACTACATTTTGCCAAAATGAACTTGAGTAAGCTAAAATCCTTCTGGGAAAAGGTCTTGTGGACAGATGAGACCAAGATAGAGCTTTTTGGTAAAACACATCATTCTACTGTTTACGGAAAACGGAATGAGGCCTACAAAGAAAAGAACACAGTACTTACAGTGAAATATGGTGGAGGGTCAATTATGTTTTGGGGTTGTTTTGCTGCCTCTGGCACTGGGTGTCTTGAATGTGTGCAAGGCATCATGAAATCTGAGGATTACCAATGGATTTTGGGTCGCACTGTACAGCCCAGTGTCAGAAAGCTGGGTTTGCGTCCGAGATCTTTGGTCTTCCAGCAGGTCAATGACCCCAAACATACGTCATAAAGCACCCAGAAATGGATGGCAGCAAAGCGCTGGAGAGTTCTGAAGTGGCAGCAATGAGTCCAGATCTAAATCCTATTGAACACCTCTGGAGAGATCTCAAAATGGCTGTTGGGAAAACAGAGAGACCTGGAGCAGTTTGCAAAGGAAGAGTGGTCCAACATTCCGGCTGAGAGGTGTAAGAAGCTTATTGATGGTTATAGGAAGCGACTGATTTCAGTTATTTTTTCCAAAGGGTGTGCAACCAAATATTAAGTTAAGGGTGCCAATAATTTTGTCCAGCCCATTTTTGGAGTTTGGTGTGACATTATGTCCAATTTCCTCCCTTTTTTGGTTTAGTTCCAATACACACAAAGGGAATAAACATGTGCATGGCAAAACATGTGTTACTGCAATCCTTTTCTGTGAGAAAAATTTCAGGGGTGCCAACATTTACGCCCATGACTGTGTATAGATATATATATATATATATATATATATATATGGCTGCATACAGGAAGAAGGGCTGGCCCTGGCAGGCCTCAGATGACGTTGCGCCTGCCGGGCCATGCCCACTTCCTCCCCTCGCAAACAGCAGGGAACTGAGCTACCGAAGAGAACCGAAATCTGGTATTTTTTGGGGGTTTGGAATTAAAAAAGTACAGGGATACAGTTAGAGTCAAGGACAGATGGGGAGGGGGATTAGGGAGAGTGTAGATGATGATAGGTACTCTTTGAATCTGTGATGATGATGATAATAATAATAATAATAATAAGTGGTGGTATGCCATACATACATTGAGATCTATTAGTTTAGTCAATAAATCACTGTCGCTATTTGATTCCATGGGGATATTTTATACAATATTTTTTCTTTAAAAAAACACTTACTGCACAAATATGGAATAAATAATATTATACAAATAAAAATTATCTTTTAATATCCAGTTCTTAAGCACTGAATCCCTTTTACCTTTATGTATCAACTATATTTAACAATTCTTAAAATAATTGTTATTCAATTGAATCAAATGATTTAATGTGTTCAAATATGCCTTAATAATGTATATAGTACTAACATTTTTAAGATGGTTGATGGTTAACATCTAACGCTATCGAGTAACATTGCTTAGTCCTTGGCCTGTCTACTGGTCATTCAATGATGAAAATGCATATTTGAATATCATTTCCATTTAAATCTATCTGGGGATACGAGACAAGAAATAAATAGTGTCTACTATGTTTTATATCATATGTATTACAAGTGACCTTGTTGAATTCAGATGAATATTCCCAGTGGTCCTCTGAACCCTGTGGGAACTAGCATGGGTCCTAGCTATAAACTGAACTCAAGTAGCAATTGCAACCACACCCTGATGCAAGAGTGTAACCTAAAAAACATGCTAGATCGTCTCTTGTAGAATGCTCATGTATTTCTTAATAGCTCTGTTTCTATTTAAGATTTCCATCATAGTTTGGATTGTTGAGTGTATTTCTCTCTGGTGAGCTTCTACCAATGCTGCCTTATTTCTTTTCTTAGCCCCTTTCCCTGCCATGCCTTTTGGGCTTTAAAGGGGTACTCTGCCCCTAGAAATCTTATCCCTTATCCAAAGGATAAGGGATAAGATGTCTGATTGCGGCGGTCTGGTCTCTAGGACCACTTTCGGTCACCATGTGGCACCCGGTGTTCAGGATGCTTGGTATGAAAGGCTGTGGTCGTGATCTCACACCACGCCCACTTGTGATGTCACTCCGCACCCCTCTATTCATGTCTACGAAAGGGGAATGGCCCCACACACCTCCATTCATAGACATGAATGGTGGGGGCGTGGCTTGACGTCAAGGCCACCCACACTATAATGTTCAGAACACGGTGGGCTGCACAGAGATCGTGAGGGGTCCCAGAGGCCGGACCCCAGCCATCAGACATCTTTTCCCCCTGTGCTTTGAATAGGGTATAAGATTTGTGGGGGCAGAGTACCCCTTCAATGCCCAAGTATTTTTTTCGTTTTCGCATTGTTGCATTCCAAGTCCCTTTTTTCTGCAAAGGACTTGTTATTTGCAGAACAAGTTGTACTTTTTAATACCACTATTTTAGGTTTTCATATTTCTTATTGGTTTATTTTTAATATTATTTTTTTTCTGCTGGTCAAATTGAAGAAATCTGATTATGTAATTCGTTTTTTTTTTTGTAATTTAAATTTACACCATACAGTAAAAATAACATCAAAGCAGAATTTTGTGGGTCAATACAATTACAGCAATGCCAAATTTATAGTTTTTTTTTATTTTTTACCACATTGCCATAATAGAAAAAAAAATGTAATAAGTGTCGCCACATCCATAACTATACAAGATCCATAACTATTATTATTATTATTTTTTTTGCTATTGGTACCATTTTGGAATATGTATTGACTTTTTGTTAAAAAAAAAAACATTTTTCTTTCATTTTTGGAGGGGCAGATTAACAAAATACTACAATCCTGTTGTTTAAAATATTTGTGCAGTGTTTAACTTGCGGGATAGATAATAAAATATGTTTATTGTTTGGGTTGTTGCACGGACGTGGCAATACCAAATATGCGTGTTTCATTTTTTTAAATG
This sequence comes from Hyla sarda, assembly GCF_029499605.1. Classification (NCBI taxonomy): domain Eukaryota; kingdom Metazoa; phylum Chordata; class Amphibia; order Anura; family Hylidae; genus Hyla; species Hyla sarda. The sequence goes on along the minus strand of NC_079189.1, from coordinate 499,448,154 downwards.
TTTTATGTATAAGAAGGGATATAAAGAAGAACTATACCTTATATAGGGGTGGGGGGGGGGGTTATTGAGGGAGGAATTTTTTTTATAACCACATAACAGGCTACACAGACTGCCTTTGCAAGACCCCCAGCTGCCACGGAATCTGGGACTGAGGATTGCTGGGGCTGATCCTTGAGGTAAGCGGCACTCTTCACATGCAGAGGTCATGATTTGACCAAGGCATGTAAAGGGTTAATCTACCTGCTAGTTACAGCGGGAGCCCAGCTATCATACTGACAGCTGAGCTCCTGCAATCTCTGCACAGGACTGCCACTAAAGCTTATTCTAGCCCCACCATGAAAATGTGCCTATAAAAGGGTTATGCAGGAATAGAAAAACTGAGCTAATTTCTTTCAAAAACCGCTCCCCGTCTGTCTCCAGGTTGGGTGTGGTTCTGCAGCTCGATTCCGGTAAACTGCATGGAGCCAAGTTGTAATACCACACACAAACTGGGGACAGATGTGGAGCTGCTTTTGAAAGAAGAAGTTAGCTCAGTTTTTTTAAATTCCTGGATAACCCCTTTAATGACCTCCATAATAAGACATATTTACAGTCATTAAAAAGTTAAACATGTAACTACCCACTCCTTGACCCTCAGTTTTAGTCAGGGTCGTTAGGGTGTCCTAATCTGTTTCCTTTTTCCATAATTCCTCCCCCCATACCTTAGGAGTTGTCACACATGTCTCTATGTAGTTTTGACATATTTGTCGCAAGTCCAGGCCCACGGTTTGTTTCTAGTTATTTTAACATTTTTCTTCAGAGATGGTTGACACACCAGAAATTACAGTCTAGCACAGCAATGCTCATTCTAAACTGGCCTCATCCAGCTTTATTCTTCAGCCACAGCAAACAAACTACAGAAACACTATGCACATTATATAAGACAAAAACCTGCTCAGCTGAGCTCTAACTAAAGTATATAGTAACAGCATGCCTAGCTGTCGGAGTGTTCAAGGAATGGGAGTCCATTCCTCGAACACTATGAGCTGGCCTCCAGCACCTGGGCCATCTGAGGTTGAACCCATAACCTGGACTGACCAGATGTGGTAGTTATATATTCAGAGGGCACAGTATGTGGCAGGGTTATATTCAGAAGGCTTAGTGTGTGGCAGTATTATATTAAGAATTCAAATAAAGAAAAAGACATGGTTGCACAGCTACAACATTCACCTAGATCTAAGGCTTCTCAGATGTACTTTATGATCATGAAGTGCAAGTCCACTAGCCACGTCACTGCCACCTGGTCGTAAGTGTACTTTATGATCATGAAGTGCAAGCCCACTGCCATCTGTAAGTAGCGGGTCCCTAACAACCCTAGCATAAAATGGCGCTGAATTGAGTGCGGACCACCTCCGCCCCAACACAAGTGCCCACAGGGGGAATGACCCACTGGCAGAGCAGCCCCAATGCCGCCCAAACCAGTCATTGAATAGGTTTGTAAAAGAACTGCGATATCTGTGATATTATTTATCAAATTATTTAGAAGTTAAAAACATCTCAGAAAAGAGAATCCCTTCACCTTTCTGTAAGAGATTTAGGCAAATTAAGACTACAATTTACTTGAATGGTAAAGCTATCATCCATATCCTCTTTTAATAAAGAAAGGTAAGGGACAGCACATTCAGCTTGGTCTGATATGGTCAGCTTTATCTGCAGTTACTAATAAGACAAAATACTGTTAGACATTTCAATGGAGCGCTTTTCATAATGGTCAACACAACACTAGAGCCAGGTAATGTAAGTAACAAATCAGAAGGCAGTGGCACAAAGAGGTCGTATTTATTGTTTTCTACATCTGGATGGCTTACTCACAATTATTCACACAAATGATCCAAAGTAATAACACCTACAAGAGTTATAAAGCCCCACTTCAAAAATATTGCATGACAAAATATTTAAAGTATATATTTAAAAGTATAAATCCACAAAATAAAAGAAAAGAGTTGGCGCAATCACCATGGGATCTTGAGTGAAAATGTATTTAGAGTTCATGAAGCTGAATAAAGAGAAACAAACCCACGTGTGTCGAGCACAGCTGGGACGGCAGGAGCGTGCACCCAGACGACAGCAGCTGTTTGATGCCGCTAGGTGTTTCCACAGGTCCCACTGACCGGGGGCCTGAGGAAACACCTATCGGAGTGAAACAGCTGCTGTCGTCTGGGTGCATGCTCCTGCCGTCCCAGCTCTGCTCGACACACGTGGGTTTGTTTCTCTTTATTCAGCTTCATGAACTCTAAATACATTTTCACTCAAGATCCCATGGTGATTGCTCCAACTCTTTTCTTTTATTTTGTGGATTTATACTTAAATGAGATGATATCAACACCTGGATGTACTCCAGCACCAGCAGCCTGATTAGAAAATAAGTGGAGTGATCAAACGCCACACCCAATCTATCTGCAAAGCTAGATTCATGGAAATGTAGGCAGCATTATGAAGTCATTTCAGTGATGATTTGCACCCAAAATATAGCCTAACCCATGTCTGCCACATCAGCTAAAACAGATAAGTACAAGGCATACACAAGAACCTGGTGCTAATAGAATAGTGTTTGCTATACTAAATAAGCACCAGAAAGTTTAAAGTTTACAAGTGCTTGACTTGTGGTAAAGACGAACTGACAGCCTGTTGGCCCACACTAAACCCAATATACTGGGCTATAGTTTAGTTGAAAAGCTTTAAAAAAAAGGGTCACATTTATTGGTGAAGTACTTGCAGAGTTTATATATTCCTTGCTATTGCACTACTGTGCGCAATGGAGACAGTGAACCAGCTCACCAAGTTGCCCTGCTTCCTCAAAATTCACTGCCCGGTCCACCTCCATGATGAACATGTCTTCACTCTTATGTCACCGAGTTTGCCGGAGGATGAGCGTCCTGCTCTCTGACTACTAGTGACATAAGAGTGAAGACATTTACATATTCTGTGCGGGAGCAGGATGGGAGCAGTAAATATTCAGGAGGCAGGAGAGCTCGGTTAGCTGGCTCCCTGCCTCCATTGTACAACAATGTAGTGGCATGTAGTGGCAAATTGGTCTTCAGGTATCGATAAATGTTAGGTGATATTGGACGACACAGCTGTATATTTAAGTTTTGACATGCTTAGCGGCATGAAAATGGTAACATCCATAATGTAAAAAACTACAGTCAGTCGATTTATTGTGTGTCTATTTCTAACCTCCTGTTTCTGTTCTTTTTTGACTAGTGTGTTTAGGTATTGCTTCTGTAAATTGTAAACCCCCATTCTGATTATATACTACTTAGAAAATAAAAATTTGGAGTAAAGAGGATTCAGTTTCCCTAAAGAAAGATATAATCTATGAATTATAACCAAATGATGCTGTGTTCTTGAAATAAATTATATGGATACTCGTATTCTACCTCACATGCTATCTTGGATGCAATTGCATATAGGAGGAGCACATTCAGATTACTTATAGTGCCCCTCTTCTGCACCTGTTTGGGTGGTCATGCATATTAAAGGGGTTGTCTGAACTAAGTTAAAAAAAGTTTTTTAAAAACTGACAGCATGCTTGGGTGCTAAAATAATCAATCACACAATACTCACCTATCTTCTGCTCGCTAGTCCTCACACTGCTCCATGAATTCCCCTTGTGATGACATTCTAAACACACTACAGCCAATCTCTGGTCTTGTGCCGACTACGATTGCTGGTCTTGTGCCGACTACCATTAAGGCCAGTGATTGGCTCCACTGTGTTGGGATTGTCATTAGCAAAGCAGTAAGAGAGTGTCTTCCAGGCAAGTCAACAGAGGCAACGGGGAGGACTGAAGCAGAACATAGAGGAGAAAATTAATATGACCTAATCTTTGGTCAGTATTTTGAGCCAAAACCAGGAGTGAATCCAAAACACAGAAAAATAGACACAACTTTTTAGTTTTTCGGTTTCGGTTACACTACTGGATTTGGCTAAAAATACTGCCTCAAATACTGCATATAAACCCAGCCAAAATCCATGTAGCCCCTGGCTTATAATGAATCCTTTTATTTTCATGTATTTCATTATATATAAAAAATAATATATATATATATATATATATATATATATATATATATATTTTTTTTTTTTTATGTACTATGTTTCTCTAAACAGCACAAATCTGTCTTAAGATGTTTTAGTATTTTGATTATAAATACAATCTTAGTACTTGGCCATGTAAGTACATTGCTATCCTAGAAGAATGTACAGTATCTATGCAGTTAACTACTGTACACTGGGGTTTATGACACTACGTAATACTCTGTGGACATCGGCGGTGCGTGACCTCAACTAGCCACATGCGTAATTCCTTCATTCTCGGAATACTAACGGTGGGCGCTGAATAGTAAGTGATCACCCTCACTCAGCCTCATGCAGCCTTAATGTTTGATCTATCTAAAGCCAGCGTCTCTTTGCACATAGAACATCCCCTTGGAAACGGGGGCTGAGCAGCCTTATCCCTGCCAATTGGTGGAGGATCCCTCTAGTTAGCATAATGTAAATTGCTGACGTGGAGAAAGTGTATTGGAGCTCTCCTGGGGGCTGCTTAATGTAGGAGGTGGTCAGAAATACTCGGCATCTGTGCAGGTGCATTTGGCTAGACATCATGTCCATATGCTGTGGTGTGCTGTATACCACTGCAATCTTATATCTTCTATCGCCCTGATTTATCACTATCGGTGATGGTTTTGTTGCATAGAGACGGCTTAATGAATTATCAGAGATTTTGGAGGGAGAAATCAGTGGAGGGACAGAGCAGCTGAGGCATAACTAGTGTATCTGGGAGTGAGTTGCTGCTCCGACACCTCCCTAGGGATAGCTCAGTAGAGGGATAGTAATCACAGGGACTGGAGTCCTAGGAGCAGTCATTTACTTCCTTCCCTCCCCATCTACTCTATTATTCATGTTAACCCTTTTAGGAGCATGTCAACAGAGGGACAGTGATTTTGCTGTCTCCCTTCCCGCTCTAATCCTATAAGCACCTTCTCTCTAATGTAGATTTTTCTCCTGTGTATTGAAACATGATTTGCCATTGTTTCTGACACATTCCAATGAATAATCTGTGTTTTATGATATAAAGAGAAGAATATTTTCAAATCCACAGATTCCAACTGTCTGTAAATTCCAGTGTATGTATAAAAATCCAGTGTATGTATAAAAAATAAATAAAAAAATAATGTGTCTATAGTGTTTTTAAGAAACTTTTTACCACGTTTAGGAACACTTAAAGGGGTACTCCGCCCCAAGACATCTTATCCCTGGGGTCCCCCGCGATCTCGGGTGCTCCGTACCGGATGAATGGCGATAAGAGGTGGAGGCTCATGATGTCATGGTCACGCCCCGCTAGTGACGTCACGGCCATACCCCCTCAATGCAAGTCTATGGGAGGGGGCGTGACGGGCGTCACGCCCCCTACCATAGACTTGCATTGAGGGGGCCTGGCCATGACGTGATGAGCGGGGCGCGGCCGTGACATCATGAGCCTACGGCGCTGCACCTGACACTCTACACAAACGCTGGGTGCTGCAGGGAGATCGTGGGGGTTCCCAGTGGCGGGACCCCCGCGATCAGACATCTTATCCTCTATCCTTTGGATAGGGGATAAGATGTCTAGGGGTGGAGTACCACTTTAACTGCCAGCAAGTCTTTATGCAGCTGGGATTTGGTGTCTCAAAACTTCATATATTTAGTCCACCCCTTCACACAATCGAACATTACATAACATTTAATTTACTGCTTCTTTACGCTACAAGTGGCTCTGGGCTCTCAAAATTGACCACTAAAGCTAGATTCATATCTGTGTCGGAGGCTCTACAAGATTTCATTCAGCAGCAGAAAAAAGTTGGCAACCACTGCATGACATACACCAAGGGAGCCAGATGGACCCCATTGATCCCTAAAAATGTTATTGGAGCTTGGAAATGTTTGGTGGGCCCATAGGGGGAGATTTATCAAAACCTGTGCAGAGAAAGAGTGGTGCAGTTGCCCATAGCAACCAATCAGATCGCTTCTTTCATTTATGACAGGCCTTTTTAAAAATGAAAGAAGAAATCTGATTGGTTGCTATGGGCAACTGCACCACTCTTTCTCTGCACAGGTTTTGATAAATCTCCCCCATAGAGAATTAATGGAGCACTGACGGTGCTATTCTTTTTGGGAGTAATTTTGATGTCATTTTGGGAAGGGGAAATAACAAGCTGAAATAACTCAGCGGTTTTCCCACTGGTGTCCATCACTTTATTTGATTATAATTGGATAAACAATACAGCATGCAGCATTTTTTTTTTTTTTTTGGGGGGGGGGGGGGGGGGGGAGGGCTGATGCTGTGATGCACCTAAACTTGGCCCTTTTCACACTACAGGTATTATGCTGCTTTTTTTTTTACTGCCGTTATTTTACAATAACGGATGGGAAAAAAACAGATGCAATAACTGGTAATAACAGATGATAACTGATGACCATCATCCGTTATTTTTAATGAGTTTTTACTTAAAAAACCTGATGTTCATCCGTTATCATCCGTTATTACCAGTTACATCCGGTTTTTAATCAGGTTTTTAACCCTTTTTTCTGTAAAGCCGTACTGAGGATGCTCAGTACAAAAAACAGATGTTAAAAACCTGACAATAACTGATAACAGATTTTTTTTTTAACATCCGGTACTCATAGACTTCAATATTAAAATTTAAAGTCGATTTTTTTTTTTTTTTGCCGGACAAAAAATTTGTGCATGCAACGTCTTTTGTTCCGGCAAAAATAACTGACATTAGTAAAAAAAAAAAACGGACATGTCTGATGGAAAAGGATGTTCAAAAAATCCCATTGACATGAATAGGATTTTTTGACAGATGTTTTCAGGACTTTTTGCTGGGAGTAATAAAGGAGGTTTTTTACAGGATGATACCTGTAGTGTGAAAGGGGCCTTAGTGGGGAATTTCTGGCACACCCCGCTGCTGCTAGTTCATGTATAAGGCTAGGTTCACACTGCGGAATTCCGCCTGCAATTCCGCTTTGAAATTGCAGGGAGAAATTCTGCTTGCTAAAATGAACAGTGTAGTGAATGGTTTTCCGTTCGCAAATTCACACTTCGGAATTTGTGAAGAGGAATTTGTGAACGGAAAATGCGCTTGGAAATTTCCGCCTGACGAATGGCGTTGCTCATTCTTCAGGCGGAAATACTGGCGGAACACATTGTAGTCCATTGAAGAATGTAGTGTCTGCACGGTCATAGCGCCGACTGATTCAGTCGGTGCTGGCCGCACTCGGAATCTCCGGGCGTAAATGTTCTGCCCGGAGATTCCGCAGTGTGAACCTAGTCTTAGAGTGCACCTATATAGGGCATGTGTAAGAGCCCCCCGGGTGTATATTTTTATTTGGAGCTACTGATATGTGCTGTCATTATTATCATTTCACAGATTACAGCAAATGCTGACAATTTATTCCTAATAATATTCTCTCCCATAGAAATATAGGACTTCATGATTCATCCTTGTTTTCTAATGTGTTCCTGAAGACATTGTATATCCTCCTTGCTGACAATCAGGTTGTTAAAAAAAAAAAAATCAGGTCGGCAACACTGAGCAAACCCACTAAACAAACTCCAAGTGTGCCTATAAATACCTCTGGCTTTCCTCCACTGTGTGTGATCAGGGCTGGGGAGAGGAGCAGAGTGTGCAGCAGGCACAGCAGGCACAGCATCACTAGGAGCCCTTTCCTGCCTGTACCCCAACTCCTCACAGGGCTGCCCTCTCCAGCCAGGCTAAGGGCACTGGGTGCCAGACCCTAAGCAGCAGGGTCTCTTATCCTGGGCACACACAGACCCTGCCTCCTCCTCCTGCTGCTGCCCCATTGGCTGGGATTGGTGCTCTATTGATTGAGGAGCTGAGCTGAGTGCCTGTGTCTCATTCCCCCTCCTGGCAGCCCTGTCCTCCTCTACCTCCCCGAGATGCTGAAAGTCACTCTCCCCTCCTCGTCCTCCTCGTCTTCCTCAGCATCCTCCACTACCTCCTCCTCCTCCTCCTCTTCCTCCAGGTCTGGCAGCACAGCACCGGATTACTGGATCGATGGCTCCAACAAGGACACCTTGGCCCATTACTACGAGCTGGAGTCCGAGCTGGGACGGTAAGTAGAGCAGATCACCATGTCTAATGAATGCAGCGGTGCTGCTCTGCCCAGGCATGCACTTGCCTGTGTCCCATCCCTCATTCACAATCCAAGGATGGAAGTTCCACTAATGATCATTCAGTATCTCAGCCTGTGTGTTTCTATGAATGGGCAGGAACCATGAGAGGAGAGGGGAGATGTGGTGTGGATGGCAGGGGCTGCTGGCAGTGCTGATCATCACTAACATGGATTGTGATGATAATACCATCCCATTCTTCCAGAAGTCTTTGGAGACACCATGCATTCTTATTCACACCACATCTCAGGACAGCAACACAGGGATGTGCCCAGGGGATGCATCCTGCCTAATGTTAAGCTATTGCACATATGCTTCCCTATATACTGTGTGTGGCAGAACAGACATGGAGATGCATGATGTGATACATTGTGCTGTGATTGTATCTTGTTGCACAGCAGGTGGATCGCATAGGATTAATCTTGTTGCCCCCTGTTGGAGATCAGATGTTGTCTCCACCTTCTTGAGGTCACTATCTCCACTTTGCCTGATATGAAACAATGGGACTGGGAAAGGCAGATCTGTATCTATCTATTGCTACTGTACTAGTGCTATTATTATTATGTACTGTATTGTTATTATCTTCTTCTTGTCTTCATGTAACAGCTAGGGAGAAGAATCTTTCTTATATGCAGAAGAGATTGTCTCATGAATTGGGGGATGAGATGGGTTTGGTGTAAATTACAATGTTAAATGTGAAATGAGCCTTTTATGATGAGTTCTGGTTTTGTTTACTGTTTCTTGTTTATAGTGTTATATCAGTGTTTCCCAACCAGGATGTTTGTTTATGGTTTTATTATATATTGTTTGTCAATACATATAACACAGTGTTTCCCAACCAGGGTGCCTGCAGCTGTTACTAAACTACAACTTCCAGCATGCCTGGACAGCCGAAGGCTGTCCAGGCATGCTGGGAGTTGTAGTTTAGCAACAGCTGGAGGCTCCCTGGTTGGGAAACACTGTGTTATATGTATTGACAAACAATATATAATAAAACCTTAAACTTACGATCTAGACAGGGCAATAAGTCTATGTGTGTAAATGCATTTTTTTTTAAATCATTTTCATAGTAAATATCCCATAAAAATATGATTTTTTTATACTGTTAGAGACTATAATGGGGTTCGATAAGGTGTCATTTCCATAATAAAGCTCTATCTGTGCCAAATGATAAGAAGTTGAATTCAAGCAGAGGTCTAGCTTGAATGATATGTATGTAATACACTGCTCAAAATAATTAAAGGGAACACTAAGATAACAGATCTGAATGAATGAACTAATTGTATGAAATACTTTCATCTTTACATAGTTGAATGTGCTGACAACAAAATCACACAAAAATTATCAATGGAAATCAAATTTATCAACCCATGGAGGTCTGGATATGGAGTCACACTAAAAATCAAAGTGGAAAACCGCACTATAGGCTGATCCAACTTTGATGTAATGTCCTTAAAACAAGTCACAATGAGGCTCAGTAGTGTGTGTGGCCTCCACGTGCCCGTACGACCTCCCTACAATGTCTGGGCATGCTCCTGATGAGGTGGCGGATGGTGTCCTGAGGGATGTCCTCCCAGACTTGGACTAAAGCATCTGCCAACTCCTGGACAGTCTGTGGTGCAATGTGGCATTGGTGGATGGAGCGAGACATGATGTCCCAGATGTGCGCAATCGGATTCAGGTCTGGGGAATGGGGGTCCAGTCCATAGCATCAATGCCTTCCTCTTGCAGGAACTGCTGACACACTCCAGCCACATGAGGTCTAGCATTGTCTTGCATTCAGAGGAACCCAGGGCCAACCGCACCAGCATATGGTCTCACAAGGGGTCTGAGGATCTCATCTCGGTACCTAATGGCAGTCAGGCTACCTCTGGCAAGCACATGGAGGGCTGTGCAGCTCCCCATAGAAATGCCATCCCACACCATTACTGACCCACCCCAAATCGGTCATGCATGGGGATGTTGCAGGCAGCAGAACGTTCTCCACGGCATCCACAGACTCTGTCACGTCTGTCACATGTGCTCAGTGTGAACCTGCTTTAATCTGTGAAGAGCACAGGGCACCAGTAGCGAATTTGCCACTCTTGGTGTTCTCTGGCAAATGCCAAATGTCCTGCATGGTGTTGGGCTGTAAGCACAACCCCCACCTGTGGACGTCGAGCCCTCATACCACACTCATGGAGTCTGTTTCTGACTGTTTGAGTGGACACATGCACATTTGTGGCCTGCTGGAGGTCATTTTGCAGGGCTCTGGCAGTGCTGCTCCTGCTCGTCCTTGCAAAGGCAGAGGTAGTGGTCCTGCTGCTGGGTTGTTGCCCTCCTACGGCCTCCTCCACGTCTCCTGATGTACTGGCCTGTCTCCTGGTAGCGCCTCCATGTTCTGGACACTACACTGACAGACACAGCAAACCTTCTTGCCACAGCCCGCATTGATGTGCCATCCTGGATGAGCTGCACTACTTGAGCCACTTCTGTGGGTTGTAGACTCCGTCTCATGCTACCACTAGAGTGAAAGCATCGCCAGCATTCACAAGTGACCAAAACATCAGTCAGCAAGCATAGGAACTGAGAAGTGGTCTATGGTCACCACCTGCAGAACCACTCCTTTATTGGGGGTGTCTTGCTAATTGCCTATAATTTCCACCTGTTGTCTGTTCCATTTGCACAACAGCATGTGAAATTGATTGTCAATCAGTGTTGTTTCCTGAGTGGACAGTGTGATTTTACAGAAGTGTGATTGACTTGGAGGTACATTGTGTTGTTTAAGTGTTCCCTTTATTTTTTTGAGCAGTGTACATACTCTGGGGTGAGGGATGCACCATTGCAATAACTTTCTAGCCATGGTGTAGTATATTAAGAAATGGGGAGCGTCTCTTTTTATATTGTACAATGAAGGATACATTAGGACTTGTGTTGCCATTCTCTCATCTCAAATGGAAATGCTTGTGACAATAATCATAATTCTGATGCTTGTGGTGTCCATTTGCAAAGGCATATCTCGTAGCAATTACACGCATTGAATAAATCTTCTGAATATGATGTATGAAGATGCTATTAAATCTAAGATAATATTAATATGCTTATTTTAAACTATAAAAAAAATGATTTTTTTTAGGATTTTTTAGAACAAATGAAGGGAAAATAAACAGACAGTTTATCCCAACTTGACCCTTTTGGGTAAAAAGACACGATACGGTTGCAGTTGCATTGCAGATGGTCATATGCAGTATGTACTGATGGAATGCTGTGGTTAATCTGCCTTTTTTTTTTTGTAGTTTTAGCTGTTTAGGGTGTGATTGTACATAAAGCATATGACCAACTGCAACGCAATGCGACTGCATCGTGTTCTTACCCTTTGTCCTCTTAGAGGTCGCAGTTTCTTTAGGCAATAGTTTGACGGGTACACTGTATGGAGGCTGCCGGACAGGGCAGCAAGGGTGCAGGGGTGCAACTGCTGTACTGGACCACCACAGCTGTCTTTGGGCGGACACCACTCAATGTGAAACACTCAACCATTTAGCATAAAAAATACAAGTAAGTGGGCGGTCCTACTCAATGATTGACAGCTCTCTTTACAAGCACATATTTACACAGCGATCAGTCACGAAGTAGGACAGCCTAACTGACTACCCAGCCCAGAAGGAGCCGAGATTTACATGGATGACAAGTTATCCTAGATCTTATGTCATGAAGCTATGTATCTGTCTCCTCAGCATCTTCTGACCTATAACGTGATTCCTACAGATTGGACTTCATTTTTTTTAAAGTGACAGGTTCCCTTTTAACCCTAACTCTACTCATTGACAATGGACCAGGCGGCTAAGCTATGGCATGTTGTTTAGTGAGGACTTGACTGTGTAAAGCACTTCTGTCTGTAGGGTTATGAGAGCACTGGGGGTCCTACTGAGCTTTCTTAACAAAACATTTACCCGCTAACATATATAAAGGAGGACACAACAATCTGAAGTACAAAGTGACTGAATATATTCTGATCGGGGCTTTGGGCCTTTTCTACTAAATGAAGCTGAATGCTGTTGTTTCCAGCTCCTACACTTGTAAATAAACTGGGCCCTTGGTTGTCACCATAGGACTTGGTGCTTGTTGCAGACTGTAAATGACATGACTATAGCACTTGAAGCAGCATTGTATTCATTGGAATATTTACTGTCTTGTTTCTTTTTAATCAGACTTTGAAGTTATGCAAATGAAAGCATTTAAAGAATAAATGGCATAAATTAACATGCAGTTCAAAATAAAAGCAGAATATGTGCAAAATAATTAACTTTGCTGCTACTTTTATTTATTGTATGTCCTTAGGGCAGTGTTTCCCAACCAGGGTGCCTCCAGATGTTGCAAAACTACAACTCCCAGCATGCCTGGACAGCCTTTGGCTGTCCAGGCATGCTGGGAGTTGTAGTTTTGCAACACCTGGAGGCAACCTGGTTGGGAAACACTGCCTTAGGGTACGTTCACACAGGCAGATTACCTGCAGAATTTCCGCAGCAAATTTGCTGGGGAAAATCCGCAGCAGATAATCTGCTACCATTGAATTCAATGGGTCCGAAGGAAAATCTGCAAAACTGCCTCTATTGCGGATTTTCTAATGACCCATTGAAGTCAGTGGTAGCAAAATTCGCTGTGGATTTTCCACAGCAAATACGCTGCGGAAATTCTGCATGTAATCCGCCCGTGTGAAAGTACCCTGAGGGTGTCATTTCATGATCTGTAAAGCAGGGCAGGGAAGCTAGTTTGTGCCTTTGGTCAGTTTAGACCCTAGGCAAAAAAAGCAACTTAAAGGGGTACTCCACTGCCCTGCTCCCGGAGCTCCGCTCCCCAGTGTCCGGAAGTTTATTGTTCCAAACGGCTGTGTGCGGGCTTCCGTGTTCAGGGCTGCCCCTTGTGATGTCACGCCCGCCCCCTCAAGGAAGGTCTATGGGAAGGGGTCACGACGGAGTACCCCTTTAATTCGTATAGTAAGCGCTCGTCCACACTGCTGAATTTCCTCACTGAATTTCCTCTATTTTTTCATGCAAATCCCATGGCACACAAGTCATCTGAAGCAGATTGTAGCAGAATTTCCATGTAGAAATTCTGCCTGAAATCCTTGTGGAACCAAAGCTTCATTGTTGTCAATGGTAGGACCTGGTGAGCATTATCTTCTGCTTCAACAATGGACATGTCAGTTCCTGAAGCAGAAAATAATCCTGGTAAGGACTTTCATTGACATCAATGATTTAATTCCATGAGGATTCCAGGCAGAATTTATACTTTGCAATTCTGCTTGAATATGCTTAAAATTACTTGTGTGCCATGGCTTCTGCAAGAAAGTTGAGGAAATTTAGTAGTGTGGCTGAGCCCTAATTCTGAAATTCCACTGAGGTTTTTTTTTGCAAAAACGCCGTTATAGACGCCAATTTTCCTGCATCCATATGTTAGCTGCAAGTCAATAGTAAACTGCAAAATGCCAGATCCACTTGGCGTTTTTCAGTTTGGCTTTTTTTTTTTTTTATCCTTTTGGCGTTTTTCAGCAATTTTGGGCTCAGAGGCTGGTTTTTCAAAATGCCCGACAAAACCTAGTTTGGCGTTTTTTCACGTGGTTCTTATTCTTTTTTTTGGCTTTAGCGATCCAAAGAGAGCTATGATTGGCCGGATGGTTCCAGCCAATCACAGCTCTCGGTGGGAAATAGGAATATGTGTATATATACGTCAGTGCCGGGGACCATAGAAGAGCGCCGGCCGCATCTATAAATTATACAGGAGGATCACAGCGGGTGTCAGGATTGATACCCGCTGTGATCTGTTCTTAACTGCAGGTACTACTACTCCCAACATGGAGCACACTCTGCTGTACCTGCATTGATAGACAGATCGCAGCAGGTGTCAGAAGTTACACTCGCTGCGATCTGTCTATTAATGCAGGTACTACAGCTCTCAGCATGAAGCAGAGTGTGCTCCATGTTGGGAGTAGTAGTACCTGCAGGTTAAAACAGATCACAGCGGGTATCACTACTGACATCCGCTGTGATCGTTCTATATAATGCAGACATGCGGAGCGGCTCTATACAGCGCTCGCATCTATGCACTATACTCCGGCCGGCCACTCACTCATTCATATTTCCCTCAAAGAGTGGTGATTGGCTGCAACCATCTGGCCAATCCCCACTCTTGGCGGAAAATATGAATGAGTGATGTTCTATTCACATCACTGGCCGGAGTACAGAACAGAGATACGAGCGCTGTATAGAGCCGCTACGCATTTCTGCTATATTATGGACGATCGCATCGGGTGTCGGGACTGATACCTGGGGCAATAAGTCTATTAGTACAGGTACTTCTTCTCCCATCATGGAACAGTGTGTTCCATGCTGGGAGTAGTAGTGCTACATAAAAAATGTAAAAAAAAAAAAAAGTTAAACACACACACTTTATAAAAATTTTGTTATAAAAAAAAACATTCAGTTAAATACATTTTTTTACATCCCTACTGCATACCCAACAAATTTTTGTACAAAAAACGCCAAAGGGGCATTTTTAGGCTAAGTTTCCACTTGTTTTTTTTCTGGCAGTTTTTGGATATCTGCCACTGCAGTTTTTGAGCCAAAGTCAGAAGTGGATCCATAAGGGAGGAGAAGTATAAGTCCTTCCTTTATATGTCCTATTCCTTTCGAATACACTTCTGGCTTTGGCTCAAAAACTGCAGTGGCAATATTCCAAATCCTGCCAGAAAAAAAACCAAGTGGAAACTTAGCCTTAAAGAGTAGCTCCCATCATCCTATTTTTTTTTCTGTCCCTGCCCATTGCCAGTCTATCCCTAACACCTTCCCTGCTTTTAATTTTTATTTTTACTATATTAAAAATGCCTTTTGTTCACCTGGCAGTGTGCTCACTACCAGGCAGACTTCCCCAGCAGGCACCACGTCACTGATGCCTGCTGGGGGGGGGGACTTCCGCCCTTAGTTCATCTACACAGGATGCCTCCAGCTGTTTCACCACTACAACTCCCAGCTTGCCCTGACATCTATTGGCTGTCAGGGCATGCTGGGAGTTTTAGTATTGAAACAGCTGGAGGCACCCTGTGTAGATAAACTATTAGTCAGTTACATGCGGCGCTGCGGCGCTAGCCCGTCCCCTCCGTCTCCCTCCCCCCGTGCCATACCCGTTCCCTCCATCATAAACCCCCCTGCATACCCCATTCCCTCCATCACAAACCCCCCTCCCGCATACCCCTTTCCCTCATTACACTTACTGCAGAGTCCGGCAGCGGGCGTGCAGGGACAGCGGCGGCGGCGATGTGCGGGAGGAGTGGCCTCCCAACCAGTGGCCGAGGAGCCAATGCGCTCGCTCCCTGCCTGTCTGATTGACAGACAGGGAGCGAGCGCAGGCTGAATGAAAAAGGACCGATGCCCGGCCGCATCAGTCCTTTTTCAGGCGTGACGTCACGCCAGGCTGCAGCCGGCCACTAGGAGGGAGACCCCTAGTAGCCGGTTTTCAAATGTAAATTAAACCATTTTAATAAAAAAAATAATAATAAAAGTATATTAGAGATACGTTGTAGTACATAAGTACTACAACATATCAAAAAATAAAGTTGGTGACAGTGCCCATTTAAGCAAAAAAATAAATAAATAAATGTCAGATTGTCAAGTTGCCGTCAGCTGATACATTGAGTAAAACATTGGGAGATAAGTGAATTGCTATGGAACTTCACAGTTACATGACAATTCGTGGAGCACACAAAACACCTATTAAAAAGTGACATCTATTCTTAGTTTAAAAAAACAAAAAAAAACTGAGAACATTGCTCACAGCAATACCAATAGTCTATGCTACAAGCAACAACCAGCAAAGCATACCTGCAGTGAAAAAAGTGGCATATTAGAATAAGCAGTTATTTGCACCATGTTTGCATGTATAGCATGAAGATTGAAAAGCATAATATACTATTAAACGTGTTCCCATTGATCTGATAATAACTACAGTGAGTATAACCAAGTGGAACATGGTAAAGGTCAGTTCAGATGTATGGCCGTGTCAGTGAACGGATTTCTGGTGTGTAAATACCTTAAGACATGGACTAACAGTAACCGCACAGAGATTATATCTGCATTCATCGACGTTGTATTAACATAAATCTCTGCTATTGCTTATTGTCTGAGCAAACTACATGACTCAGTGTTGTGGATACCCTGTTTGAGCATGTTATGTAATCCTTTGTATATGGGAGGAGTATTTGGTCAGGAGTTGGGCCACTGTTCAGGACTATTTGCTGCTTGGCTGATAAGGATCAGGAGTGTATACAATGTATATACCAGCAGGTTTCTGTTTGATTTCAGTTATTGATAAATGAAGCTTGCATTCCTTCAGAAGATCAGAAGACCATATTTACTACGAGTGGCTTGGAATCACCCTCTTAATAACCTGTAGGCATTGGATTTCTATTTGGTAATTAAGACAAGATCTTCTGACAAGTCAATGTCCATGAGGACTACTAGTGAGGCTGTGTTCACATGTTCAGGGTTTTAACTACAATAAATACAAAGCCAGGAATGGATCTAAAATTAGGAAATGTTCCAGTCTTCCCTTATGTCCCTCCATGTAAGATGTGTTTTCTTGTTTTTCATTTAATAATTGCAATAAAAATCCTGAACGTCTGAACACAGCCTTAGGCTCCTGAAGTTTATTAGGGGTAACAATGGTTGGATTTTAATTGCCTGATCTTATTATTTTCCTTAGATTTAAGTCATGGTTATTACACATATAGAAGGGTGTAGAAGTATAGAAGTGAACCCAACAATGGTAACATATGCAGTTTCGGTTGTGCAGACCATACATGTTAATGGATTGTTCTGGTCTGTGAGCTGGTGGTTGAGTGACCATGTGGCTGGTCATGTAGCTACCATGACACACTTAAAGAAAAGATGCTTACTTGGCTAATTTTATAGTTTCCATTTAGTATACAGGAAAGTGGTAGAGTATGCACAAGCACCTTTCTGCCAAGGATTAAGCATTTATAGTGGTCTTATTTATTAGGTTATGTCATTTTAAATCATTTGTCCAATTTTCTTGACTTTCCTTAATGTATGCAATTTGCACAATTTTCCTGAATTCACTGTAATTTTATTAAATAATTTCTGTTGGATAGTGGCAACTTCTGCATCCAGAATAGTTCATAGAGTTCATGCTTAGTCTTAAACTCATTTCCCCACTTCCCTGCTGCTGCTAGAGAGGTATGGAGGTACAAGAAAAGGAGGCAGCTTGGCACATGACAGTTAAATGGTGGGGGAGAGGCATAACAGTCACTGAGGCTAGCCTTGATCTGGCACACTCCAACAAGTTTGCCCGGTTGGCATATATGGGGGATGTTATTTCACCGCTACAGCAAGACACTGCTTCTGACAGCCCGGGGACCTCTGCTCCAGAAGGGAGGGGAGCTGAAGAGCCAATAGGCTAGACAGATGCTAGTAGTGGGGGAATTCATTATTAAGAGGGCAAGAAGGGTGATCTGTCACAAAGACCAGGATCATGGGACAGTGTGTTGTCTTCCTGGCTCTCAAATCCAGCACCTCACGGATTGGGTTGACAGAATACAGGGAGGGGCTGGTGAAGACCCAGCAGTTATGATGCACATCGGCACCGATAACAAAGTAAGAGATTGGTGGAGTGTCCTTAAAAATCATTTCATGAGGAGCTGGAGCCGGGCAGATACTTCTTTACTCTCTTTATGTTCCTTATTTACCTGTCCCTTTCTATGATCTTCTCTCTTTCTATCTCCTACAACCTTTTTACCTCATTCTTTAATGTATATTATTTTCTGCCCTCTTCATTGCATGTTGCCTGGATTACTGACCATTTGCCAAGGTGTTGTAGATCCGGAATCAGAGGAAGTCTAGAGGTATTACTAGTCTTCACAAAAAAACACTACTTTCATAGTACTTTCATAGAATCCTGACTTCATTATTTGTTAGAAAACGGCTTCTATTTATGCCTATTGTTCCTGTCCTGGGGCTCTCCCCGGATACTCATGAAGCCGACCTGGAAATAATCTGGACTTTCCAACATCTCAACAGCCGGATCTATGTGGACTTGCATACTGTAACTTGATCTTGTCAATATGTAATGACCTTTGTTTATTGTTCCACGTACCTATACTTTTCTTTACTGTCAAAAATAAATATGTTTTAAAGAAAAAGTCTTTAATAAATAAACAGTTGTAAAAAAATAAATAAATTATAATTTCAAAGACTTAGGCTGCACGCTTAAGGCAAGAACCTCCAAGATAATATTTTTTAAAATACTTCTTATACCACATGCCACACCAGAGAACCAGTGGGAGATTAGAGATGCACACAAGTGGCTCAGAAACTGGTGTAGGAAAGAGGGGTCTGGGTCAACTACTCTGTCAGCTACAGGCTCTATGGTAGGGTTGGGCTACAGCTCAATGGCCACTCCATTGCAGCTGTTCTCAGGGAGAAGATGGCCGTAAGGATGGAGAAGTGTTTAACCCCTTAAAGTGTTTAACCCCTTGGGCGTAAATGTATGTAATGATGCGGTGGTACTTAACGCACCATGGCGTACATTTACGCTCCGCCGTGACCACGAGCACCGGACTGGTGCTCGCGTCATGCGCGGCAGGTCTCGGCTGCTATCAGGGACCTGCCGGTAATGGCAAACATCCGCGATCACGTGGAGGTCCACCATTAACCCCTCAGATGCCGTGATCAATACAGATCACGGCATCTGCGGAAGTGCGGTACTTTAAATGGATGATCCGATCATCCAGCATGGCGGCCGGAGGTCCCCTCACCTGCCTCCAGGCATCTCCGGGGTCTTCTGCTCTGGTCTGAGATTGAGCAGACTAGAGCAGAAGATAGCCGATAACACTGATCAGTGCTATGCCCTATGCATAGCACTGAACACTATTAGAAATCAAGTGATTGCTATGGGGAGTATTAAAGTGTAAAAAAAAAAAAAAAGTACAAATTTTTTCAAAATCCCCCCCCCCCCCCAATAAAAATGTAAATCATCAGTATTTCCCATTTTACCCCCAAAAAAGCATAAAAAAAAATGTAATAAACATATTTGGTATTGCCACGTGCCTAAAAGTCTGACTTATCAAAATATATTTATCAAAATATATTGTTAGTTATCCTGTACGGTGAACAGCATAAACGTAAATTCAAAATTGCTGCTTTTTTGTCATATTTTATTCCCATAAAAACTTATAAAAAAATTAATAAAGAGTAAAATATAAGCAAAAGTAGTACAGATAAAAACTACAGATCACGGCACAAAAAAAATTAGCCCTCATACCACCCCGTATACAGAAAAATTAGAAAGTTATAGGTGGTCAAAGTAGATATTTTTAGTGGTACAATTATAAAAAGGCATATAACATGGGTATCATTTTAATCGTATTGACCCATAGAATGAAGAAAACATGTCAAAACAGCGTGAATACAAAACCTTCCAAAATGTACTAAATTGTGGGGCCTAGTCCGTAAGGGGTTAAACTAGGGATTGGGGGGAGGACAATTACACTAGTAAAGGCCAAGACAGTGTAGATAAAAAACTGGGACTTGGGACTGAGACATGGCTGAACCATAGCTATGACTGGGCGGTTACAATTTATTCAGGAAGGATCGGAAAAATCTGAAAAGGAGGATGTGTTTGCCATTTTGTAATGTCTAGTCTAAAGGCCACACTGCGGAAAGATATATATGAGGGAAATGATTGTGTGGAGTCATTATGAGTAGAATTATATGGAGAGAAAAAATTTATACTGAATATTTATATACTAAATATAATGAAAAGGGCATAGAATCTATTATTCATAAGGCAGCAAATCACTATAAGGTTGTTATTATGGGGGACTATCTTGACATAAACTGGGGTAGAGCTAAAGATAATTATCTATCCCAAATGGTTCAGGATTTAACCAGAGAGTGTGCCCTACTGGACTTAATATTAACCAACATACCTGACAGAATAAGTAATGTGTATGTTGGGGACACCTAGGAAATAGTAACCACAATATAAAAAATGTCAACTTTCTTAGGGTGTTCTGTGGAGAACAATGAACTTTAGGAAGGCAAAGTTTGATCAGCTTACAGAAGCCCTTAACATTATAGATTGGGATAATGTCCTCAAAAACAAGAATACTGACACTGTGTAAGTATGTAAAAAACATATCTTGAATTGTCACTGTAAGAGGTACATACTGTATACAAATTCAAGGGTCAGGAACAGGAGAAAACCAATATGGATGCAAAAATGTAAAGGGGATAATAAATGACAAAAAGAAACATTTAAGCTACAAAAACAGGAAGGCAGTGGAAGAGCATTAAAAAGCTATAGGGAAAAAATTTATATATAAAAAAACTGATAAAAACAGCAAAAGTTGAGACTGAGACTCATTGTCAAAATGCTTAAAACTTATCCCAAAATGTTCTTTAACTACATAACTAGTAAAAAGGTTAAAAGTAAAAGTGTAATTGACAGACCCATATTTTTAATATTTAAGGACTCTATAGTGACAGGGTCTGTTTCCCGGGAGGTGAGGAGGTGAGCTCCAGACTGGACCAGGTACAATCGCTGGATGTCGTATATCTAAATTTCTCAAAACCATTTGATACGGTGCCACATACAAGGTTGGTGCATAAAATGAGAAGGATTGGGCTGGGGGAGAATGTGTGTAAGTGGGTAAGTAACTGGCTCAGTGATAGGAAACAGAGGGTGGTTATTAATGGTATTTATTCTGATTGGGTGACTAGTTACTAGTTACTGGGTGACTGTTACTAGTGGGGTACCACAGGGGTCAGTCTTGGGTCCTGTCCTATTTAAAATATTTATTAATGACCTTGTAGAGGGGTTGTTAAGGAAAGAATCAATCTTTGCAGATGATACTAAGCTCTGTTATGCAAAGCAAAAGCAAATGGATCTGGATAGGTTAGAGGTTTGGGCTGGGAAGTGACAGGTGAGGTTTAGCACTGACAAATTTAAGACACTCACAAACTTTGGAGCCCACTATGTGCTCTTCACCTGAAAGACCTATATTCCCCCAGCGTAGACATAGAATTGACACTCCCTTTACACTTTTCACACACACTTTTCACACTTTGTAAGGGGTTTCGGGTAAGATAGCCTTCACTGCGTTCTTGCAAATGGTTGGAAAAATTTTTTCTCTCCCCGCTGAAAGAACCACTGTCAAACATCTATTCCAAACTTATCTCTGGCCCTAATTTTTTATAAAAGAAGGTGTTAACTCAGTTGGGAAGCAGAATTAGGTATTGTATTTACGGAGGACCAGGCGCAATTCATATCCAAACACTCACATGGGTTTTTTAAAGTGTGTGAAAATAGAGAGAGCTCTTATACTGTACTCCAAGTGGTATCGCACCCAAGCATTACTGTTTGATCACTCATTGATTAGCAGCGACCTATGTTGGAGATGTCCCTTCCATAGAGGCACTATTTCGCACTTATGGTGTTCATATTAGTAGCATTTGGTCTGCCATCTCTGATAAAATAAAGCAGATTATAGGCCGAGTGATCCATCTTACACCTGAATTGATCCTCACTTCTCCTCGCTGACTACCCACTTTCAGACAGCAGCAAAACTAGTAGTGCCTAAAGGATGGTATACTACCCAGGCCCCCGCTATTGCTGGCTTTCAGCCTCTTGTTGAATTCCTGAACTTGTGGGACCCATGGAGAACCTTTCGATCTTACTGATCTACAATATGTGATATTCTTTAGGTATCTGACCTCTTTACCTACTCCCTCCCCATGGCCACATCCCTACCCTAGCCCTGAATTTTACTTCATTTGCTTTATATTTGTTATGCTTCAATTGTGCTGATCCCTGTAATTTGAACTCAATTCAACGCACAGTTGATTTATATTCATCTGTATGTTGTTGATTCTTTAATAAAAAAGAGATTTAGAAGTAAAAAGATAAATGTAAGGTTATGCACATGGGGGGCTGGGAATGTGTAGTTGTAACCACCAGTGTACTATGTGTCCTGGTTCTTACCAGCATCGGGCAACATTCTCTGTGCCATGTGTCTGCTTTATTTCTTGGACTTCCTGCTCTAATGTGTCTCTTGCTGCAGTTTCTACTCTGGCCACTAGGGGCTGCGCGCAAGCACGGTCAGCGTGCACTCCCTAGTAGTTCCCCCTCCAATCCCTGGAAGGCATTCCCTATGTAAAGAAGCCACACTTGTTGCCTGATGCCTCAGCAAGGTTGTGGATCCTGAACTGCTAAGGTCTCTGTCTGCGTGATTATCCTGTCTGCTGATCCCTGCCTGTATTCTGGATTTTGCCTTTGCCTCATCCCATGGAATGTGGCCTCCCTGTTATGAACTTGGACTGTCTACCACAATTCTTGTCTGCGTGCAGTTTGTTCCAGTCTGCACCTGCAGTCATTTTGCTTGCTGTTATCAAACTACCTACTCCGTTAATAAACACTTTAAACAGCTCTGCTGCGTCTGGCGCTATATTAAGTGTCAGTTTGCCCTAATCTGCCTGCCTGACCGGCAGCTTGACGTACAGTGGGTCCACACCTGTAGGGCGTTACAGTACTTAATGGAAAAACATTGGGGACAACTGGCATAGAAAAGGTCTTACAGTAAATTTAACTGTAGCATTAAATGTCAGGCAGTTGCTGCCAAGGCAAAAAGATCATGGGGTGCATCAATAGGGGCATAGATGCCCACGACAAGAAAATAATTCTACCGCTGTACAAATCACTAGTCAGACCACACATGGAATACTGTGTACAGTACTGGGCACCAGTGTACAAGAAAGATATAGTGGAGCTTTAGAGGATTCAAAGACGGGAAACCAGGGTAATACGGGGAATGGGAGGACTACAGAACCAGAAAGATTATCAGAATTAGGGTTATTTAGTTTAGAAAAAAGACAGATAAGGGGCGACCTAATAACTATGTATAAATTTATCAGGGGGAAGTACAGAGATCTCACCCATGACTGTACCCGGGGCATCCTTTATGTCTAGAGGAAAGAAGGTTTCTAAACCAGCACAGATGAGGATTCTTTACTGTAAGAGCAGTGAGACTTTGGAACTCTGCCAGAGGAGGTGGTCATGGGTAACTCAATAAGAGAATTTGAAAGTGACCTGGATGCATTTCTGGAAAGTAAAAACATTATAGGTTATGGATACTAGATTTATATAGACAGAATGTTGATCAACTCTTCAAAAAAATTTTTTTTTTGTCTTCGGGTAAAAAGAAAAAAAGAGCGGGAGTTCGGAAATTAAAGGTGCAATAAGTGAGGATCCCATCGCTGCAAGGGTTGCGCCCATATAGTTTTCAAGACAGAGAGAGATATTTTGTGTGACTGCCACTATTTTCAGCACTGCTTTGAGCCTCTTGGGCATGAAGTTCACAGCTTCACAGGTTGCCATTGGAGTCCTCTTCTACTTCTCCATGGCGACAACAGGGAGGTGGTGGATGTTTGAGACCTTGCATTTCCCCACTTTTCCTTTGAAGATGCCCTACATATACACAATAGGGTTTAGGTCTGGAGACATGCTTGTCTAGTCCATCACCTTTACCCTCAGCTTCTTTAGCAAGAATGAGGAGGTGGGGATATGAAATCACGAGCCCCCGGCACCGGCTCCAGCATTCGGAACAGTTTGTTACAAACGCTGAGCAGTGGAGTACCCCTTTAATGAAAAGTGAGCATTGATAATAGTACATAGATCTCTGGAAGACAAAGGACAGGACAATTTCTGCATTATGTCTCTGTACCTGCTTATCTCTTTACTATGAAAAATATGTATTTTATATCCCTATTTAACCCCTTAACGACGCAGGACCCCGCATCACATCGCGTCGGTCCCGGCGCTCATCAACGGCCGGGACTTGCGGCTAATACCACACATTGCCGATTGCAGCAATGTGTGGTATTAACCCTTTAGAAGCGACGGTCAAAGCTGACCGCCGCTTCTAAAACGAAAGTGAAAGTATCCCAGCTAGTCAGTCGGGCTGTTCGGGACCGCCGCGGTGAAATCGCGGCGTCCCGAACAGCTTACAGGACACCGGGAGGGCCCTTACCTCCCTCCTCTGTGTCTGATCGACGAATGACTGCTCCATGCCTGAGATCCAGGCAGGAGCAGTCAATCGCCGATAACACTGATCACAGGCGTGTTAATACACGCCAGTGATCAGCATAGGAGATCAGTGTGTGCAGTGTTATAGGTCCCTATGGGACCTATAACACTGCAAAAAAATGTAAAAAAAAAGTGTTAATAAAGGTCATTTAACCCCTTCCCTAATAAAAGTTTGAATCACCCCCCTTTTCCCATAAAAAAAAATAAAACAGTGTAAATAAAAAAAAAAATAAACATATGTGGTATTGCCGCGTGTGTAAATGTCCGAACTATAAAAACATATAATTAATTAAACCGCACAATCAATGGCGTACGCGCAAAAAAATTCCAAAGTCCAAAAAAGCGTATTTTGGTCACTTTTTATACCATTAAAAAATGAATAAAAAGTGATCAAAAAGTTCGATCAAAACAAAAATCATACCGTTAAAAACTTCAGATCACGGTGCAAGAAAATGAGTCCTCATACCACTCTGTACGTGGAAAAATAAAAAAGTTATAGGGGTCAGAAGATGACATTTTTAAACGTATAAATTTTCCTGCATGTAGTTATGATTTTTTCCAGAAGTACGACAATATCCAACCTATATAAGTAGGGTATCATTTTAACCGTATGGACCGACAAAATAATGATAAGGTGTCATTTTTACTGAAATATGCACTGCGTAGAAACGGAAGCCCCCAAAAGTTACAAAATGGCGTTTTTTCTTCGATTTTGTCACACAATGATTTTTTTTTTCCGTTTTGCCGTGAATTTTTGGGTAAAATGACTAATGTCACTGGAAAGTACAATTGGTGGCGCAAAAAATAAGCCATAATATGGATTTTTAGGTGGAAAATTGAGAGGGTTATGATTTTTAAAAGGTAAGGAGGAAAAAACGAAAGTGCAAAAACGGAAAAACCCTGAGTCCTTAAGGGGTTAAAGGGAATCAGTGGTGACCATGGGGTGTTGCAGTGTAGGTAGCAGGATTTGATGGAATGAATCCCGGGGGCAAGATTTTGTTAACCCCTAGTGTTCGTGATGCCAGGATGTGTTTTTTTTGGTATAGGGCAACGCCAACAAACAGCCCAAAAACGGCATGCAATGAATGAAGGTCCACAGCAAGGATTTGAACCAACTTGAACTTTTACTTAGAATAGGTTGAAAACAGTCTTTACAATGTGCTAGTGTTAAGCCTAATTGGCTTTATTTGTGGGAGTGGCGTAGGGTATATAATCACCCCTCTCCCACACCTGGGGGCGTGTGTTACGTTGGCGGTAGTTCTCTAGTAGTCTACCGTGTTAGTGCATACGTCCCCCCCCTGGAGTGTCGTTGGTAGTGTGTAACGGTTCTATCCCCCGTCCTCGCAGAGGTTGGTTAGGTAAGTGCCAGTGTGGCTCTATGTTGTTCAGCCCGGGTTCGTAGTGCCGGAGCAGGCTCACCCCCAGCTGGGTCGCTTGCCTCCTCGCGCTCCCCCAGGTTTTTTGTACCCCGGTTTTTCTTGCATGTTTTCCCCTTCCCGTGTTCCCTCACCGCTCACCTGGCCCGCCCGGTTCCCGGTCCCGAGGGAGTGGAGTTGCGCCTGCTGCCGGGCTCGGGGATCCCGTCCCACGCTCCAGATTGCGGCGTGGGGCTGCGGGGGGCGGGGTCCCCATTCGCCCCGGCGGTCGGCGTCGCTTCCGGTCACTCCTTCCCACAATACAGAGGGCGAGAGTACGCGTCCCGGCGTCCCGCGTCATCACCCGGCGCCGCGTCGCCACGGGGGGGGCTCCGTTCCTGCACCCAGCTCTGTGGCGACACGGGCTGCGGGGGCGGGGCCCCGCCGTTGAGGGGGGCGGCGCCACTCCCCGGAGCCACACCATCCCTGTCATGGGGGCCAGCCGGGACGTGCGCAGGGTGCCATCCCACAGTCGGGTCCGGGCGCTCTCCCCCCTTTCCTGCTAGCTCCCGGCGTGCTTATGCATGGTCGGGTGCCGCGAGGGGGGGAGGCGCCCGGGGTCTGGGCTGTCGGGCCGTGAGCGTCGGCATCACCCAGGTTCGGCCACCATGTCACACCTGCCCCCCCTTCCTTCTCAAAAAAAAAAAAAAAAAATGGGGGGAACCAGCCCTATGGCCAGGCACATGCTGTCCCTCATCATTAATGACTATAGTATTTGTCTTACCCTTCAGGTTCCACTGTCGTTCCTAAGCCCCACAAGTGGCTTCGCCTCTCAGCTTTCAGCTCGAGGTATATAAAAAAAAAAAAAAAAAAAACGCATATACTGATTTCACTTCTTCTCACATAGCCATCAGTTCTCACTTCTGCACGACATTCAATCATTTTGGCCAACACATTTCACGCGCTGGACCCGCCGCTGACGCGGCCCAGGGCCTCGGGCGGCCGACACCCCCGTTCAGCCTGGGCCGTTCGCGTCAGTGGGGGCCTTGGTGTAGCCCGTTGTTCCTGACTTGCTTCAGCACAACGCAACTCGACACACACGAACACTGGGTCATCCGTTATCTGACACACCCCAAAAAAAAAAAAAAAAAAAAAAAAAATATAGGGGGAAACTCATTTTTAGCCCACCACGTCACGCACTCATCACGTCAGGCACTCAGCTGCCACCCATTTTCACTATTTGTTGTCTGTCTCTGTGTATCCCCTCAGCCGTGAGCCGGATCGTGCCTATTCAGGCTCCTTCTATTCCCACAACTCAGGATACAGCAGGTCAGTGTTACAAGATAGCAGCCAGAGTTGTTCAGGTACCATCCCTGTTCTCACTAGCATCCAACTTTGTCTACCGGCACCCGTTACTGGCCCGGACAGGTTCCAACGCAGCATGTCGCAACCCTCTGACATTGAGGACACCCTCTCCGTCCCCGAGACCCCAGCAAGAGCTTCGGACCGGGGTAGCATGTCCTCCTACCGTACCTGGACAATCCCCAAACTGATGCAGGAACTCAGGAGGAGGGGCACCCCCTTTCCGGCCTCAGCCAAGAAAGGGGAGCTGTTCAACCTGCTGGGCACAGACCGGGCCCCCCCGGCGAGGCAGGCAGCAGCATCGGACCAAGCGTCCAGTGCTTCACTTTCGCAGCTCCACACCATGATGAGCCAGGTGCTCACATCAGTGTCCGGGCTACAGGATAGACTAGAGGACATGGAACGCGCCAGGGTCACGGACACAGCCCCAGGCCCCGCTGTTCCTGTTGCTTCTACCTCTCAGGCTCCGCCTTCAGGTATGCTTCAGCCTCCCCCGAATGTTACACCCGCACACTTTATCCCGGCAGCAATTAAAAAAGACATTCTGGAGGGCAAGAATGTCAACTTGGCTCTTCTGCTGATAGCCACCACGGACATCAATGACACCAAAACCGTTGCCTGTGGCGATCTCGCTGTCACCTTCAAAAGCAAAGATGCCAGGCTTAACAGGAAACTAACAATTAACGAGTTTGTCATAGCCTTTGGGCTATATAGAGACGTCATTTGCTCAGTTAGTCCCAGTCGCAGGGAGGAACTTGATTTGTACCTCCACAAGATCGCACAAATGGCGTACAAACACGGAGGGTCCACTTTCTACGAGTACCACAAATCTTTTGCTGCTAAGGCAGCTGCTTCTTTCGAGCAATTCAATTACACGACCAACTGGGGAGCCGTTGACACTGAACTTTACTGCGAGCATTTCGCAGGTCTAAAAGCCCCCTCCTGCAGCTGGTGCGGGGTCACCGCACACACCACTAATTGGTGCCCCCTGAGCAAAGATCAGGCGGATACAAGCACCAACAGGAGCCAAAATATCTCCTTAGGCCCCAGTCAGAGGAACTCTCCTGCTCTAGACAGGCTAGGTAGGCCGGTCAGGTTTCTGGGCAAGACTCAGATATGTAACAATTTCAACCTCTCTGCATGCACCTACAGCAACTGCAAGCTTCTCCATGTGTGTTTTCTCTGTTTCCGGGCCCACCCCAGCTCCATCTGTTCTCAAAAAGGCAACCAGGCGTTACTAGGCGTGGTGCGGGTTGACGCCCTGGCCCGCATTCTAGCCAGCCACCCTGATCCCTGCTGGGTCAGATGGTTAGTTGGGGGGTTTCGCGAAGGCTTTCACACAGGGTTGGTCGCGTTGCCTCAAAGCACGTATGAATGCCTTAACCTTCAGTCAGCACTCGCTGAACCCACGGTGGTGTCAGAATTAATACAAACCGAACTTCTGAAAGGCTTTATGATCGGCCCTTTTGATGTACCCCCTTTTTCTGTCTGGAGGGTTAGTCCGTTGGGGCTAGCCACTGGGAAGTTTTCTAATAAAAGAAGGTTAATCTATGACCTCTCCGCGCCTTACTCTTCTAACATCCCTAGCATCAATGCACTGATCCCTTCCGATCAGTTCAGTATGAAATATTCCACTATCGATCAAGCCATACAGGCCATACTACAGCTGGGCAGGGGCACGTGGCTCTCCAAAGCTGACATTACCGACGCCTTCAAACTTCTCCCCATCAAGCAAGACCTGTGGCAGTGGCATGGTGTAAAATGGGCAGGCAAGTATTACTTTGCCACTAAACTCACCTTTGGAGCCAAAAGTAGCCCCTGGCTTTTTGATCAACTAGCCACGGCCTTACACTGGGCCTTACAACATGTCTCCAACTGTCACTACACTATCCACTATCTGGACGACTTCCTGTTGCTGGAACACCCTGGTCACAGTCCCTCTAATCTCAGGTCACTGCTGAGGCTGTTCAAGGAAGTTGGGGTCCCAATCGCACCCCATAAGACCGAAGGCCCGTCCACTCAGCTCACCTTCCTAGGCATCATCTTAGACACAGAGGAAATGCAAGCCAGGCTTCCCCAGGAGAAACTGGCTAGGATCCGTGAGGTTATCCAAAAAATTACAAAGTGCCACACAGTATCCAGGGTGGAGCTCCAAAGCCTCCTAGGCATGATGGCCTTTGCGATGAGGATCATTCCGCAAGGTAGGTCATTCATATCCAGACTCCTGGACTTACTTCCTTCAGTTTCCGGGCAGAGGCATGTCATTCGAATTGACAGCGAGGCAATGTCAGACCTGGCCATGTGGGGTCACTTCCTGAATAACTGGAACGGAATCTCGCTCTTTGTCCCCTCAGCCACGGAAACATCCCCCTCCGTGGTTTCTGACGCCTCAGCCGTCGGTTTCGCCGCTCTCCATGGCGCACACTGGCTGGCCAGTCCTTGGCCTCAGGACATACTGCTTATCCCGAATTTTCACGAAACTTCGGCCTTATTTGAGATCTATCCAATAGTAGCAGCCGCTGCCGTATGGGGTGATTCGTGGGTCAACTCCACTGTCCGCTTCAGATGCGATAACATGGCCACAGTAGACATCTTAAGGAAAGGGCGTTCTAAGTCCCCACATATCATGCGTTTTGTCAGGAAGTTTGTCTTGATCGCTCTTCAGCACAATTTTCACTTTTGTGTTGAGCACATTGAGGGTACTAAAAACACAGCAGCTGACGCTCTGTCACGAGGTAACATGAAGCTGTTCTTTCAGGTACACCCAGAAGCAGACATCGTCGGGGTCCCAGTTCCTTCAACACAGTATCTCCAGATGGACTAACAGACTTCATCACAGTGGCAAATTCTTTAATCAGACAGTCCCTTGCACCCAGCACCAAACGGGCGTATGACGCAGCTCTAGCCTCTTTTTCCACGTTCATGCACAAACAAGGTCTCCCTGCCACAATTTCGGTTCGTTCCTCTCTTGCTTATGTCGGTTTCTGCCATTCTTCTCTTCACCTCTCCCACAACACCATCAAGCTTCACTTAGCAGGGTTACAACACCATAGATCCTTCTCACATCCCGACGCACTTTCTCTACTGTCCACTAACCCTATTAAGGCGGCACTCAAAGGCATCCTTGTCCTGTCACGTCCCAAACCACCCTCCCGTGCACCAGTCACTGGCGACCTTTTCCGATCCATGTCCTCACTCCTGGACACTCACCCGTTTGGTCCCAGACTCAGCACTGTCATCAAAGCAGCGATCTACTTGGCCTTCTACGGATTCTTGAGGCCGGGGGAGTTCACACGCTGCGGTCGAAGGTCACGGGGTCTTCTCCTGAGCCAACTATCACCGCACGGGGCAGGGTTTGCACTCACTCTGTCTTCCACCAAAACCTGTAGATGGGGAGCCACCATACGCTATTTCCCCACTTTTCACCAATGGTGTCCGGTCCTGGCCCTCACACAACTCCTTTCCACGTTCCCTGGACAGCCAGCGCACAGCCCTCTTCTGCCGGTCAATGGGTCAGCACTCTCCTCTTCACAGTTCACCAAACACGTGCGGTCCCTTGTCAGAGTCCTGGGACACGAGCCTAGTGGCATTTCAGGTCACTCGTTTAGGATCGGAGCAGCCTCTGCAGCGTCTAAACACAATGCCCCTGCACACGTCATCAAGAAGTTGGGGCGCTGGAATTCTGGCTGTTTCGAGCGCTACGTCCCTGACCCGTCCACCGAGATGGCGGGGGTGTTTAAAGTGTTGGCTCTGTAAATTCAAATAAAACTCAGTTGTACCCTACCTCCGACTCTTTGCCCTCTATCAGGCATACCCACGGTCGCGGTAATTGGGCACACCTCATCCGCTAGTTTTCCCTCTTAGGTCCTCTAGATGGTCTCCTGTTTCCAGGTCGGTAAGTACGGTCAGTATTATACAGTTTGTACAGTTCCCACTCTAGGCTCTTGGAGCCATGACCACAAGTGTTAAGCCTAATTGGCTTTATTTGTGGGAGTGGCGTGGGGTATATAATCACCCCTCTCCCACACCTGGGGGCGTGTGTTACGTTGGCGTCACCCACCCAGCCCTCCCTCATTTCTCATAATTCCCACTAGGGTATGCCCTCTATCAGGCATACCCACGGTCGCGGTAATTGGGCACACCTCATCCGCTAGTTTTCCCTCTTAGGTCCTCTAGATGGTCTCCTGTTTCCAGGTCGGTAAGTACGGTCAGTATTATACAGTTTGTACAGTTCCCACTCTAGGCTCTTGGAGCCATGACCACAAGTGTTAAGCCTAATTGGCTTTATTTGTGGGAGTGGCGTGGGGTATATAATCACCCCTCTCCCACACCTGGGGGCGTGTGTTACGTTGGCGTCACCCACCCAGCCCTCCCTCATTTCTCATAATTCCCACTAGGGTATGCCCTCTATCAGGCATACCCACGGTCGCGGTAATTGGGCACACCTCATCCGCTAGTTTTCCCTCTTAGGTCCTCTAGATGGTCTCCTGTTTCCAGGTCGGTAAGTACGGTCAGTATTATACAGTTTGTACAGTTCCCACTCTAGGCTCTTGGAGCCATGACCACAACTAGTATTACTTTAGCTGGGTAGTAGTCACTTGATTTGTAGAAGTAGTTTTGACTTACAGTTGGCTGCTGGTCTTTAGGCTTTGGCCTAGCTGACATGAACTTGGATAGTACAGGACTTTGTGCTTGCTTTTAGGTCCAGGTCTCAAGAGAGGAAAGAGAGCCCCTTATATACTAGGGGGCTGGACTAAAGCCCATTGGTAGCTGGTTGCCTGGGGTACTTGTGCCCTTGGAACTCTGGGTATGTCATGTGATTACAGGTCACATGACCAAGGAAGGTCCTGTACAACTTTATACATAATGACATTCTCAGTAGAACACATACAAAAAATGTACATAGTGAATACACTATGCATTAAACACCATATAACCTAGGGGTAACCCTGCAGGAGAGCCCTGTGGACCTTAGGGACTCTTCCTGAGGGGACTTAAGGACTGTACAGAACTATATTCTGTACCGGGACATCACAAATCTGTCAGCTCTTTTTGCTGCTATGAGCTGCAGACACCATTGGATAGCTGGTAGGGTATAAAAGAGGTCTTTTCGGTGCTCCCATAGGAATGAATGGAGCAGGTGTCGGATGCAGCACCCTCTCCTCACTGAGCACCACGTCCCATCCTGGTGAAAAAAAAAAAAACTTGAATATCAGCATGGAATCTTCTGTGCAGAATTTTTAAAGTTTCTATTCAATTGGAGTTTCCATTAGTTGGAAAACTTTTATGGCGTTTTTTCCACTTACAACTAAAATCAGTGGGAGAAGGTTTTGGGATATATCATACCCTCTAATTTGCCTCCGGTATAGTAGGGTATTTTAAAAGAGTTGTCTAAAAATTTAAAACCTATTGCATATAATAACCAGCATTAAATCATTTAAATAATGATCAGAGTGATAGGAAAGCGGAATATTATTTTGGAAGACGACTTTCCTGTTGTGATTCTCTTTTAATAATATCATTTGTATCTTTTTCCATATAAAACTGTTTTTATTTTTATTCAAAATCCAAATATACAATATTGTTTTACATTCTGTCTCTATAGCAGATAAACGAACTGAAGTTATTTGCCACATAATAACCTATGAAGAAACTAAAGGAGGCAACATTCCGACACTCAGGTCCACTGTGATAGTGTTTATGCTATTCGTAGCTCTCAGTACATCAGTCATCTTCTTTCCTAATGCTTGAAATTCATTTCAAGGAACAGAAATAAAAAGAAAAGACATCACAAAAAGGAAAAAGTATGGATGATTATGTTTAATTGAAAAGAGGAGACTTGGACGCCAAATTATAAGCGGTAATATGCATATCAAGTAGGAGGACATAGAATGCTCACGGCCATGAAATAGGGGACACAGGGGAGATTGATAAACTGTGTGCAATGTATTTTGTCTTTTGAGATGTTTAATTGGTTTAATATGGAGAATTCATACAACGTTAACAATCCAAACCCCTTCATCTCCACTATGATTGTGCTCATAAGTGTCAAATTTGAGACAGTTAATATTGCCTTAGATATACAGATGTTATATAACCGATATTGGCCTTTTTAAGAAGATTATGTTGATCTTTGTTAATCTTTGCATATCATGTCCTTATACAGCTTGTAGGAAATGTAGGAAAAAAAATGTTTGGACACTCTGGACATGAATTGTGCCTTATATTACAGCCCATAAACATTCAGCCCATGGATAAGAGTGTGCAAACCAATTTATTAAAGGGGGACTCTGGTGGAAAAGAATTACACCTTTAACGTTTTTCTGGACAACTTATCCAAAAAATGTTATGGACAGACAACCTTTCTTATGGTAATAATGAATATGATTATATGTATTATTGTATTATATATATTAAGAATACCATAGTGCATACCGATTTTTTTATTTTTTGCTGAGGTGCTGTAAAAGACATACTCGCCTATTCAGATCCCCTGCAGTTCCTGGTGTAACACCCAGATGTGTTGCTTGTAGCTTCTGGGCACCGATGCAAAATCGGCAACAGGGACCCATATGCCAATTAAAATACTGGTCTCTTATTGGGCAGATGTGTTTTGGGGCCACCTTAGGCACCATGACCCCAATGTGACTGCTACCTCTGCTACCTCTATAGCTACGCCCCTGATAACTCCATCAGGTCCCTTGCTCGTCACCCTGCTTCCTAAACAGACTTATCTCAGCCAATCACTGACTAATGTGAGAAACTGCTGTGGCAAGTGATCGGCTGAATAGGCAGTTCCTTATAAAACAAGTCCGTTGTGGCAGTAGGAAGAAGAGTGAGGAGCAGGGGCACTGGATGATGTCATGCTGCTAGCTAAGACACATGAGGTAAGTAAATAGCACCCCCAGCAAAATAAAAAAAATATGTTATACCTGGATTACCCCCTTTAAAGGGTACCTCTCATCAAATAAACTTTTGATATATTTTAGATTGATGAATGTTAAATAACTTTCCAATAGCATGTTAATGAAAAATATGCTTCTTTCTATTGTATTTTTCCCGATCAGTCCTATCAGCAAGCATTTCTGACTCATGCTGGAGTCCTAAACACTCAGAGCTGCCAGCCTGCTTTGTTCACAGCCAAACAGGAAGCAGGCTGGCAGCTCTGAGTGTTCTCCTTTGTGAACAAAGCAGACTGGCAGCTCGTAGTGTTTAGGACTCCAGCATGAGTCTGAAATGCTTGCTGCCAGGACTGGTAGGGAGACCCCTAGTGGTCATTTCTTCAAAGTGGAAAATTAAATAGAAAGAAGCATATTTTTTAATAACATGCAATTGTAAAGTTATTCTGCATACATTAATCTATAATATATCAAAAGTTTTTTTGATGAGAGGTACCCTTTAAAAGGATTATCACAGCACAGAAGATATTTCATGCCATCATTCCCCAACGCCAATGGAAACACAATGGCCCTGTTTCTCTAAGAGTGTTGTGTAGGTTTCTTTGTGGGTTTTAATTCCCTACAATTTATTTCCACTGTATTTACTAAGGTTTCCCTACATTTTCCACTTTCCCTACACTTTGCTTTTTTCCTCAGCTGAAATCCACCACATTTTATGTGGAAACCTTAGTAAATATGTTGGGTTTTTGTAAAAATGTCGGGAACACTCCCCTTTTCGGTGACCACGCTCCCTTTTCCCGACAGCCACACCCCTCTTTCGGGTTTTCTTAGTAAAATGGAGAGTTAGTTGTTTTTTTTTCAATTCTGGCGCAAATTCTGACGCAGACAGAATTTCTGGCACAATGCGCCGGAATCTGCTGCACAACCCGACAGAACATGTTGGGTTTGCATTAGTAAATGTGGGCCAATGTGTCCATGATAGCCTTATTAAAATAGTGATTATTACAAACACAATAATGTGTACAGGTTTCGCCAACTTCAAAAACAACACAGATGCATGAATTATTTTTCATGGACACTGAAAAAAAGTTTTCATTTTTTTTACGGACTGTCTAAGAATCTACACATGGTTGACTAGAAACATCCCATATGACCTCTTTAAAAATATTTAAGTCTTAATAAGATTTTACCTTCATAGAAAAAAAAGCAGGAAGTGGTCAGAATAATGGAGAATAACAGGACAGTGGTGTAAGTCATTTTACCATAAAACAGTACATTTTTACTCCTTTACACATAAGTATGTGGTACACATCTGATTTTACCAACTTTATATTGTGGGAAAGCCACTTTAAAGGGATACTCCACTGCCCCAGAGTTCGGATTATGTAGTTCTGAACACTGGGTGTGGGCTTTGAGTGTCGCCACGCCCCTCATGATGTCACACCACGCTTCCTCAAAGCAAGTCTATGGGAGGGGGCGTGACCCCTTCCATAGACTTTCATTGAGGAGGCATGGCGTTACATCACAAGGGGCGTGGCGACCCTGAAGCCCGCACCCGGCAATCGGAACTAAATGTTCCGAAGGCTGGGGAAGTGGAGTATCCCTTTAAGGAACTGTAAAGCTCTTTTGGGGCCCAAGGAAATGGGTTTTAAAATGCACTCCACCATCCTTGTCACTTAAAGTTTAGCATGACTGCTGTCAATTGGAAATGTGCTGTCCTATGTCCAATAGTCCGTCTGCCATGGTAGCTCCTCTTAACATTGCTTCATTAATTGGCTTTACAGAGAAAAAATGTAGATCAGTGTTTTATATTTTTAATAAAACCCATACATTGGCACCATAAGAAGCTACCTCCTGTTACCCCCAATACTGAACTCTGGTCATACCTATACTGATAGATAACATTTTATATATCATAGGGCAATATACAGGACCTGGAGGGGTAGGTTCCAGAGCGGGGCCCATGCTTTTAAGGACAGATCACTCCGCCTAGGTTCAGGCATGGAATAGGGAGCCTATAATAGGGTGAGATAAGTAGTGGCCGTTTACTATAGGCTATATATCTCCTCAGGCCCTCCCTCCCTATCCAACACACCTTATCCCCCTACTTATCCTTTCTTATTGATGTACTTATCTGGACTCTTCTTGGAAGTCTCCTAATTGTAGGAGCAATTCTGTGGTTGCCCGACGGCGGGTAAACTTGTAGATCCATATCTTTCTACCATATTGGGTACAATATATATAGGGATCCTGTTATTTATCACACTCTCATTGATATATGAGAATCACAAGTGTTTTTGTTCTGGTGGTCCTTCTTCTGGACATTTTTAGTAATCAATAAAAGTTATATTATAGTATAGTATAACATTTTATACGTCCCATTCCCTTTGGAGCCAGTGCCCTGGTAATTATTTGTTGTTAAAATTGTGACTATTCACTACATTGAATGCGCTTTCTGCATTTACTCTTACATGCCCTTTGGAAAAAAAACTTTGAAGCCACTTATGTATCACTTGGATCTGTTTTGCCTGGTTTGTAATTCAGAACTGA
Organism: Hyla sarda; assembly: GCF_029499605.1. NCBI lineage: Eukaryota > Metazoa > Chordata > Amphibia > Anura > Hylidae > Hyla > Hyla sarda. The sequence continues at coordinate 499,411,639 of NC_079189.1, read as the reverse complement.
TACCACTTTGAATGTTAGGGTAGACAAAGGACAGGAGGAAAAGAGTTAACGTACAATGAAAGTGCCATTATATAGCTCAGAATGTCTTTTAGAACCGCAGTGTTTAAATAATGAATATCTTGATTTATTTAACCTACATGATCATACAGCTACAGTAATGATTTAGCTATTCATAGTACATCTAGAAAGTGAAATGTAAAAAATAACTCGCTGTGAAGCTGCATTTCAGAAAGAGATCATCAATAATTGATTAAAATATTCAGCACTATAGCTTCTAGTGCAAACCCTTACCATGAACTAGAACGCCAACTGTGCTTAAAAATAAAAACTGGAGCACACATCCTTAAACAAATTCACCATCAGAAAACAAGTAATGCAGCATGAAAATACACCGCGCAGAATGTCACATAAATAGGCAATGGGTATCCTGCATCTAGGAGCCAGTAATCTTTGCCAGTTTCAACTCTCCATCCATATATATATATATATATATATATATATATATATATACATATATATATATATATATATATATATATAATATTGTGTGGGTGTTTTCAAAACCAATTCATTTAATTTCTTGGAAACAATGGACATACGGTAAATGTTATGGAATTATCTAAAACCCAGAAATGTAACCATTAAATCTATCAGTATCAGATATTTAACAAGCATTATTCTATTCACACAGAGTAATAAAACTCTTAAGTAAGCTTTATGTAGGTCAAAATGTTTACTGAGATTGGGCCTTTTTGTTTATGCCTCAAAAATACCTGTCATGTGCCATATTTGAAGAGAAAGTTTCTTCTTTTGACCTGTCTTATTCCTTACCCACATGATAAACTCTTAAAAGAGAATATGTTTGATAGGTACATAAGGAGTAAAGAGGTGATAAAATATAATTTTTATTGCACCTTAGAATAAATGCCTCTGTTTTTATTGGTTTCTTCGAAAGGAGCGGGAATGGCCACAGGCAGACATAATTTGAATAGAATATAAGTGTTTATTGTAAGTATTAGATCTCATCCCAGGGCTTGATTCGCATCTAAGACTGCTCACTGCTGCTCTATAATGTTCTCCATGCTACTGCTGCTTCTGTGGATGTGATATCGAGATATAGGGAATAAGTTTATGGCAGACATTATAGAGACTAGGCTACACTAGGAAAACTAGTGAAAATGCCATATACAAGTTAGATAATTAGACAAATAGAAAGTGACGGTGCTCAAAGTGAAATGGATACTGGGTCTCCATAATTGAAAATTTTATTTTTTAAAAATTGTATTTATTAAAAAATCCCAATAAGCATAGCTGTTAAAAATAAATATTGATGTTATATATGTATACATAGCTTTCTGGAAAAGCCACAGGGCCCTTGTGGCTTACTTCAAGCTATATGGTGACGTATAAGCAAGTTATACAATACAATAATGCATATCAAATAAAATAAAATATATTGAGGACTGCTGCTGAATTAAAATGTAATTCTTATATCACTATAAAGTAAATACCATTTTTTTTAAATACATTTATTTTTCAATTATTGAGACCCATATCCATTTAACTTTGAGCACCGTCACTTTCTATTTGTCTATTATAGTATTTTTTACACCTAGGGTATAGGTGTTTAGATGGCTAATTTCTCAGTTCAAGGTGGTTTGAAGATAGGTGAGCACTTTCCAGCTAATTGTCAGAAATAATGCTAGTCTGCATGTACACACAGGACAACATATGCTGAAAAGTTACCTGAAATGACAGTTATGCTTTTAATATGCTTTTAACACATTTTAGATAAAAAAATCTTTTGGCCTTTTTGACATGTCATTGAGACATTTTAGAAGATAGTATCAGTGGTGACCTACAACGATTGCTGAAGGGAAAGGACTCATTGGGAGATGCATTGTTATGCCATCACTTTACCCTTTTGGCTCCCATCAGCTTTTCTTTGTTGACGCATATTACTGATAAATCTATCTTGTGATCAGAATCAGCCTCGATGCCTGAACACCATTGTAGAATCTTTGCCTTAATGCGTGCATTATGGTCACTGTCCTGACCACTTGGTCCACCACTTTGTCTGCCACTTTGTCATTCCTTATTAGCCATTTACAAAGGGGTTACCGTATTTTTCTACGTATAAGACGCACTTTTTCTTCCCCAAAACTGGGAGGGGAAAGTTGGTGCTTCTTATACGGTGAATACACACACCTATCGCGGCGGTCCCTGCGGCCATCAACGGCCAGGACCCGCGGCTAATACAGGACATCACTGATCACGGTGATGCCCTGTATTAACCCTTCAGACGCGGCGATCAAAGCTGACTGCCACGTCTGAAGGGAAAGTGACACTAACCCGGCTGCTCAGTCGGGCTGTTCGGGACCACCGCGGTGAAATCGCTGCGTCCCGAACAGCTTACAGGACACCGGGATGGACCTTACCTTGGTGACTGCTCCGTGCCGGGATCCCCTGCATGGCCGGCGCTCTCCTTCGACGTCATCACGTCGTCGCGCACGCCGTCCCATCATCCAATAGGCGACGTGATGACGGCGACGGAGAGCGTGGATCCCGGGGAAGAAGACGTCCGGAGTGTCGGGGACACCACAGGGACGCGGCGACAGCGATGGAGCGACATCCAGGGCAGCGGTGACGGGTCTGGAGCGGCGGGGACACGTGAGTATTACCTCCTATCCAGTGCTCTTCAACCTGCGGACCTCCAGATGTTGCAAAACTACAACTCCTATGCTGGGAGTTGTAGTTTTGCAACATCTGGGGGTCTGCAGGTTGAAGATCACTGTTGGGTTCAGGATCTTTTTTTCTAGATTTTGCACCTTTAAAATTGGGTGCATCTTATACGCCGGTGCGTCCTATAGGGTGAAAAATACGGTACTTGAGTTGCAGTTGAAAGGTTAATTTTACAGTGACATGAATGCCATATTGTTATATTTTAAAATAACATGTTCCCCGTACTGTTACTTTAGAGTAATTTCCAGGACTGTAAAGAAAAGGCCTTGCATCTCTATAAGTGTCAACCAGTTGGTGCTCTGCATTTATGGCAATAAACTCACTGTTAGTAATAGAAATACAGAAATAGAAGCTTCTTTCAGATTGTAAGCACAAAATTCAGTGGTTTTATCTCTAAAGAGAATCATACAAAACCCTATATACTTTCAAAGACAAATTGTACAAAGCGTTTTACATAACTCCAGCTGTGATTAGAATACAGATTCGGAAAGTTAAAGGTGTGCATACTAATAATGAATGATGTTATTGTGTGCCATTATTTTCTCAGGAGGTAATGGAGTCCACAAGAAATTAACATTTCTACACCTCCGCTATCACACCTTTTACCACACTGCAAGCAAATATCAAATGAACAAACCTGCAAATTGTGTTATTATGTTAATTTAACTGTAACATACATATTTATAATGTACTAAGGAAAAGTTTGAGGCTTTATTATATACTGATCAGCCACAACAATAAATCCTGATGCCTAATATAAAGTACAGTAGGTCGCCCTTGTGCTTCCAAAACACCTGAGACTTGGGCTGCTCCCGCACTATAGAAAATGTCCGTTTTAAAGATCCATTATAATGACCCATTAATAAAACCATTAAAAACTGCCGTTACAAAATCCCATTATAGTCTATGGGATTTTTACATTACCAGTCATAGCCCGTTATTAATAGCAGATGTTATTTTGTGACAGGAGAAATAGTGCATGCACTATTTCCTCCATCACAAAATAACGTCCGCTATTAATAACGGGCTATGACGGGTTAAAACGGATAATGTAAAAATCCCATAGACTATAATGGGATTTTGTAGCAACCGTTTAATGGCCGATTTTAAAGGGGTATTCCAGGCAAAAACTTTTTTTTATATATCAACTGGCTCCGGAAAGTTAAACAGATTTGTAAATTACTTCTATTGAAAAATCTTAATCCTTCCAATAGTTATTAGCTTCTGAAGTTGAGTTGTTGTTTTCTGTCTAACTGCTCTCTGATGACTCACGTTTGGGGAGCTGTGCAGTTCCTATGGGGATATTTTCCCATCATGCAAGGGATATTCTCCCATCATGCACAGCTCCCGGGACATGACATCATCATTGAGCAGTTAGACAGAAAACTTCAGAAGTTAATAACTATTGGAAGGATTAAGATTTTTTAATAGAAGTAATTTACAAATCTGTTTAACTTTCCGGAGCCAGTTGATATATAAAATTTTTTTTTTGCCTGGATTACCCCTTTAACCCCTTAAGGACTGAGCCCTTTTTCACCTTAAGGACTCGGCCATTTTTTGCAAATCTGACCACTGTCACTTTAAACATCAATAACTCTGGAATACTTTTAGTTATCATTCTGATTCCGAGATTGTTTTTTCGTGACATATTCTACTTTAACGTAGTGGTAAAATTTTTTGGTAACTTGCATCCTTTCTTGGTGAAAAATCCCAAAATTTGATGAAAAATTTGAAAATTTTGCATTTTTCTAACTTTGAAGCTCTCTGCTTGTAAGGAAAATGGATATTTCAAATAATGTTTTTTTATTCACATATACAATATGTCTACTTTATATTTGCATCATAAAATTGATGAGTTTTTACTTTTGGAAGACACCAGAGGGCTTCAAAGTTCCGCAGCAATTTTCCAATTTTTCACAAAATTTTTAAACTCGCTTTTTTTCAGGGACCAGTTCAGGTTTGAAGTGGATTTGAAGGGTCTTCATATTAGAATTACCCCATAAATGACCCCATTATAAAAACTGCACCCCCGAAAGTATTCAAAATGACATTCAGTAAGCGTTTTAACCCTTTACGGGTTTCACAGGAATAGCAGCAAAGTGAAGGAGAAAATTCACAATCTTCATTTTTTACACTCGCATGTTCTTGTAGACCCAATTTTTGAATTTTTGCAAGGGGCAAAAAGGAGAAAATTTTTACTTGTATTTGAAACCCAATTTCTCTCGAGTAAGCACATACCTCATATGTCTATGTTAATTGTTCGGCGGGCGCAGTAGAGGGCTCAGAAGGGAAGGAGCGTCAAATGGTTTTTGGGGGGCATGTCACCTTTAGGAAGCCCCTATGGTGCCAGAACAGCAAAAAACCCCACATGGCATACCATTTTGGAAACTAGACCCCTCGGGGAACGTAACAAGGGGTAATGTGAACCTTAATACCCCACAGGTGATTCACGACTTTTGCATATGTAAAAAAAAAAAAACATTTTTTTACCTAAAATGCTTGGTTTCCCTAAAGTTTTACATTTTTATAAAGGGTAATAGCAGAAAATACCCCCCAAAATTTGAAGCCCAATTTCTCCCGATTCAGAAAACACCCCATATGGTGGTGAAAAGTGCTCTGCTGGCGCACTACAGGTCTCAGAAGAGAAGGAGTCACATTTGGCTTTTTTGAAGGAAATTTTGCTCTGGGGGCATGCCGCATTTAGGAAGCCCCTATGGTGCCAGGACAGCAAAAAAAAAACACATGGCATACCATTTTGGAAACTAGACCCCTCAGGGAACGTAACAAGGGGTAAAGTGAACCTTAATACCCTACAGGTGTTTCACGACTTTTGCATATGTAAAAAAAAATAAAAAAATGTACCTAAAATGCTTGGTTTCCCAAAAAATTTACATTTATACAAAGGGTTCAAGCAGAAAATACCCCCCAAAATTTGAAGCACAATTTCTCCCAATTCAGAAAACACCCCATATGGGGGTGAAAAGTGCTCTGCTGGCGCACTACAGGTCTCAGAAGAGAAGGAGTCACATTTGGCTTTTTGAAAGCAAATTTTGCTCTGGGGGCATGCCGCATTTAGGAAGCCCCTATGGTGCCAGGACCGCAAAAAAAGCCCACATGGCATACCATTTTGGAAACTAGAGCCCTCGGGGAATGTAACAAGGGGTTAAGTGAACCTTAATACCCCACAGGCGTTTCACGACTATTGCATATGTAAAAAAATTAAAACATTTTACCTAAAATGCTTCTTTTCCCAAAAACTTTACATTTTTAAAAAGGGTAAAAGCAGAAAATACCCCCCAAAATGTTAAGCCCAATTTCTCCCGAGTACGGCGATACCCCATATGTGACCATTAACTGTTGCCTTGAAATACGACAGGGCTCCAAAGTGAGAGCGTCATGCGCATTTGAGGCCTAAATTAGGGATTGCATAGGGGTGGACATAGAGGTATTCTACGCCAGTGATTCCCAAACAGGGTGCCTCCAGCTGTTGCAAAACTCCCAGCATGCCTGGACAGTCAACGGCTGTCCGACAATACTGGGAGTTGTTGTTTTGCAACAGCTGGAGGCTCCGTTTTGGAAACAGTGGCGTACCAGACGCTTTAATTTTTATTGGGGAGGGGAGGGGGGCTGTGTAGGGGTATGTGTATATGTAGTGTTTTTTTACTTTTTATTTTATTTTTTGTGTTAGTGTAGTGTAGTGTTTTTAGGGTACAGTCGCACGGGCGGGGGGTTCACAGTAGTTTCTCGCTGGCAGTTTGAGCTGTTGCAGAAAATTTGCTGCAGCTCAAACTTGCAGCCAGATACTTACTGTAATCCTCCGCCCATGTGAGTGTACCCTGTACGTTCACATTGGGGGGGACATCCAGCTGTTGCAAAACTACAACTCCCAGCCTGCGCTGACAGACTGTACATGCTGAGAGTTTTAGTTTTGCAACAGCTGTAGGCACACTGGTTATGTATCACAGAATTTGTGACCTTATTCAGTGTTTCAAAACCAGTGTGCCTCCAGCTGTTGCAAAACTACAACTCCCAGCATGTACGGTGCATGGTGTAAGGTGACTGCTGGGAGTTGTAGTTTGCAACAGCTGGAGGCACACCGGTCGTGAAACACTGAGTTAGGTAAAAAAAAAACTCTAAGTTTCACAACCAGTGTGCCTTCAGCTGTTGCAAAACTACAACTCTCAGCAGTCACCGACAGCCAACGGGCATGCTGGGAGTTGTAGTTATGCAACCAGCAGATGCACCACTACAACTCCCAGCATGTACTTTAGCTGTTTGTGCAAGCTGGGAGTTGTAGTTATACAACAGCTGAAGGTACACTTTTCCATAGAAAAAATGTGCCTGCAGCTGTTGCAAAACCATAAGTCCCAGCATGCCCATAAGGGAATGCTGGGAGTTGTGGTGGTCTGCCTCCTTCTGTTGCATAACTACAGCTCCCAGCATGCCCTTTTTGCATGCTGGCAGCTGTTGCTAAGCAACAGCAGGAGGCTGTAACTCACCTCCTGCTGCTGCTTCATCACAGGACTGTCCCTCGCCATCGCCGTCGCTCCTGGGGCCCCGATCCCAACATTGACGCCGGGGATCGGGGTCCCCAGCACCCGGGGTCATCTTCCCGCACCCGCTCACGCCCTCCGGAAGAGGGGCGGAGCGGGTGCGGGAGTGACACCCGCAGCAGGCGCCCTGATTGGTCGGCCGGTAATCCGGCCAACGAATCGGGGCGATCGTGAGGTGGCACCAGTGCCACCTCACCCCTGCAGGCTCTGGCTGTTCGGGGCCGTCAGAGACGGCCCCGAACAGCCAGTAATTCCGGGTCACCGGGTCACTGGAGACCCGATTGACCCGGAATCGCCGCAGATCGCTGGACTGAATTGTCCAGCGATCTGCGGCGATCGCCGACATGGGAGGGCATAATGACCCCCCTGGGCGATATGCCGGGATGCCTGCTGAACGATTTCAGCAGGCATCCGGCTCCGGTCCCCAACCGGCTAGCGGTGGGGGCCGGAATTCCCACGGGCGTATGGATACGCCCTGCGTCCTTAAGGACTCGGGATGCAGGGCGTATCCATACGCCCTGCGTCCTTAAGAGGTTAAGGGTTTCCATAACAAAACATTATAGTGGGTCTTTAAAATGGATAAATTTATAGTGTGAAAGGGGCCTTATTGAGACATGAACTCCACAAGACCACTGAAGGTGTCCTATGGTATTTGCACCGAGACATCAGATCATGTAAGTCCTGTAAGTAGTGAGGTGCAGACTCCATAGGTCGAACGTGCTTTTCCACACATCCCACAGATGACCATGTCAACACCATGAACTATCATGTACCATAAACCGTTCCTGCACAATTTCTGTAGTGTGCATTGTTGTACTAAGAGAGGCCACTGTGCCATGAATGCTACTGCCATGAATGGGTGTACTTTGCAACACTTTTTAGATAGGTGGTACCTACAGGGTAACATCCACATGAAGGCCAGAGCAGAAGGTTTCTCAACAAAACATTGTGCAGAGAATCATACTAACTTTGCTGGCTTGCCTTCTTCCCACAATGCATCCTGTTGCCATCTTTCCCCCGGAAAAGTGACAAACGCTGTCCACATGATGTAAAAAAAAATTGCTCCATTGTCTGGTTGTTGTGGTCACATCATTGTAGGTATTTTTGGTCATCGCACCAGAAGGGCTAATCTTTACTCCCTACATAACCTAAGCTATAAGTATATTTTTAGAGTCTTTTAGAAATGGGGAGGTTCCAGAGAACACTCAATCAAATACAGGGAGACCATACTCCATGTTTGCAGATGTTGTCCTTGGTCAGGTAGAACTAAGGACCCCAGTGCTGCAAGGCCCCAGTGCGAACCACTGTATGACCATGTTTGCTTTGACCCAGTCATCTAGCCATCAAAATGTTTTCCCTTGTCACTCTGATTCTGGCTTTTTATACTCTGATTCCTACATCCATTTTTTTTTTTTTTGCTTTTTACACATCAACTTTAAGAACTTTGCTCCCTAATATATCCCACCCCTTGACAAGTGCTATTTTCACAAGATAATACACATTATTCACTTTACTTGTAAGTGGGTTTATTGTTATGGTTGATCAGAGTATACTATACATGGCATATAGGAGAAACTATTAAATACTATTATAGTAATATATGTTTATTGTTGGAAGATTTGTATATGAATAAATAAATAATAAATTATAGTCACTTGCCCTGATTCCCTGCCGTTCCTGAGGCCTCTGGTCCCCACTTTTCCCTGCTTCTGATAGGCTGAGTGGGGAGTACCTGCGGGGTCTGCTTTACATTAAAAGCTAGATGTAGAAGGAAGCCCTTGGGAACTGGAAGCCATCAGTATGGTATAAGTGAGGGATCAGGGCTTTTTGAGTATGATTTATTTTATTTTTGTAGTACCTAGGGTCCTTTATCAAAAATAACTTTCATCCCCAGGTCCTATCTCTTACGGATGCATTCACAGATATACACAAATTTGACTTTGTTGTTATTATACATATCAACGATAAAGTTTATGCTGCAGTTAAAGGGGTACACCGCTGCTCAGCGTTTGGAACAAACTGTTCCGAACACTGGAGCCAGGAGCTTGTGATGTCATAGCCCCGTCCCTTCATGATGTCACACCCACCCCCTCAATGCAAGTCTATGGGAGGGGGCGTGACAGCCATCACGCCCCCTCCCATAGACTTGCATTGAGGGGGCGGGGCGTGACATCATGAGGGGGAGGGTCTATGACGTCACAAGCTCCCGGTGCTGCCTCCAGCATTCGGAGCAGTATGCCCAAACGCTGAGCAGCGGAGTACCCCTTTAAGAGAAGACATGCACATACTCTGCATTGATGAAAACTGGGCCTTCAAAATCATTTATTGTGGTGGGCTAAAGGACCCCACTCTGACACCGGTTTCATCATTTGGGGGAGGGGAGTCAGGGACCACAGCTTAAGTACTGGAGGTCCACATGCTACTGCTCTGTTACATCAATATGAACAAGGCATTACATTATCACCATAAACTTATTACATACTATCTGATAAGATGTGGCATATAATAAAAGCTTAAATAGGCACTGTCAGATACTAAAATTGTCATATGTTGTAACGCATGTAAGACCAATAGGTTTTGCAATTGCTTTCATTAGAAAATTTTCAGTATTTCATACTGAAAAAGCCAGTCGAACAATTGCCCCCCCCCCCCTGCCTGCTTGGACAGATACTAGTCCTGCTGTGTCCATGTGTCATCACCTATGTCATGGACACACTTCCTTGATAGACAGCTGTGAGTGCAGGGCTCACAGCTAGAGGAAAAATCCTCCCACTGTCAGCTTGTGTCTCGCTACTGTCAGTGAGGACAAGCTGGGAGTTGTAGTTTTGCTAATGCTAGGGGAGATGTGAGCAGACAGTATACTGATGGAGGGGGCGGAGACCTGCACAGTGAGGCCACACCCCCTCCATTTGAGAGGAATTCAGACTAGTGAGCTAAATTAAAAGTGTAATAAAAAAATAAAGGTGCTAGACACATAAAAATTAGATGTACATGGTCAGGATTAGGTAGTGAGTGATATATTACAAAATATGTTTTTTTTTTTTGTTGGATCTGATGGGTATCCTTTAAATATGATCGTTTTTTCGGTTATTTTCAAGTAAATTGATGTCCTATTTCCTTCCTTCACAAGGACAGGTTATTTTGTAGAAAATGCTTGCATTGTTTTATTCTTAACTCTCCATGTTTGTTATTGACAAAGCTTCACTCTCAAAGTGTTGGCAGGTCAATGTGGACATGTAGAAAATGTTCTACTAATGAAAGAAATAGGACTTAAGTTACAATTGCTGAGCAGTCATAATGCAAAGTAGCCGTGGGCAGTAAAGTGGTCTCATATGTATGCAAGGCTTTCTCTATATCACTGTACCGTGTGACTGATCCCCCAAACATCTCGAATAATTACAGCTCCCAGCTAATCATGAAAAGTGACAGCTATGGGAGAAGGAGTCCCATCCCATAATCCAGGACGCAACAAGCAATTAACAGCTAATTATTTTGTAGACATTGTTAAAATTAAATATAATTTATTTAGCATACATAAAGATGAGGTAATATTGGAGCTGGATCTAACATCTTTATTATTAATAATACATTTATTCTGTTTTGAAATAACATTTCTTTTTAATGTCACAGATGTTTGGAATTTTACTAAAGTAAAGTGGAGAAAAACTCAGATAAAAACTCAGATACTCAAGTCATAGTTTTACTGGGTTTTTCAATAAAGCTTTTAAGTGAAAGGTGGTTGTTGAACTCCATTTTCTGGGGGTTCTGGTATTCTAGTCAGTAGTTTCCCTTTTTGAATTCTTACTGAGGACTTTGCAGATACAATGTGGTCAATATGATGATTCATAAGAAGTTGTCTATGAGCTACTGACTGGACATTCGCTTTGAAAGGAACCTCTAATGAAGAGACGTTTAAGGGGGGATATGATAAACGTATATAAGTATATAAATGGCCCATACAAAAAATATGGAGAAAAACTGTTCCAGGTTAAACCCCCCCAAAGGACGAGGGGGCACTCCCTCCGTCTGGAGAAGAAAAGGTTTAGTCTAAAGGGGCGACACGCCTTCTTTACCGTGAGGACTGTGAATTTATGAAACGGTCTACCTCAGGAACTGGTCACAGCAGGAACAATTAACAGCTTTAAAACAGGGTTAGATACATTCCTGGAACAAAATAACATTAATGCTTATGCAGAATTATAAAACTACATCCCTTCCCCTTATCCCCTTACACCCTTCCCTTCAATTCCCTGGTTGGACTTGATGGACGTATGTCTTTTTTCAACCACTTTCATGTGCCCTATTTGCACAAAATGGGGGGTCCTTTTACTTGGAATACTGGGAACTGCAGGGAAGATCCCGCACTAGTTGACCCAGCCTATTGCTAAATAACACGGATATTTATTTTTGGCTGAATTATATGGATAGCCAAGGCCTCCCAGTCATAAAAGCTGAAGGCTGTACATTTCTAAAGGTGAAGACTGTCCCAGCAGTTTTAAAACAGTCTAGATCTTAAAAGTGGTTGCTATGATGGTACTTTAAAACAGTCTAGATCTAACCTGCATATTACATGTATTTACAGAATCTATATTAAATGGGCACTGTCAGATCTTAAAACTTTTTATATGTTGTTACCGATGAAAGATTTTTTTTTTAATATGGTTATTTAAAAATGTTTGAAAATTTTACGAATAAAACTGCTCCTGAAAACCCACTTACTAGGGGTCGTCTTACTTACTGGGACACTAACCAGTCCTGCCGCAGCATCAGGCTTGTCCATGAGTCATGGACAAAAGATGACTCATGGACAAGACTGCATGAGCAGACAAACCAATCACCTCCCACCACAAGGGATGGACACACCCACTTCCCCTGAGAGGACTTCTAACACTGTGAGCTAATGAAATGAGGTATTTGTATAATAAATACAGGTGACAGAGGCAGAAAATTAGATGTACATGGTCAGGATTAGGTACTGAGTAACATATGTAGCTAATCTTCCATTCCAGTGGTCTACGAGTATTTAGCAAAATTACAATTCTCACTATACTGACATCCAGAGTTGTTTTAGAACAGCTGGAGACCCACAAGTTGGGTAAAGTACATTGCTGCTCTGTAATATAACAGTATGTATGATGCTTCCAGGAGGCATTATGTAGCAAGCAGAAGAAAGCTTTAACTACAGTTTAATGGTAGATGTTCAATCCTTCAAGGAACACATCCCAGGAGTAAATGGTTTTTGATCCAAGAAGAGAAAATCCACAGTTTCTGGGACAATGTTAAAAACAATATCTGTGTTGTGACACCGTTCCTTTAATGCTCAATAAGCTAGCTAAAAGGATTTTATTACAGTGTTGGCTATAAAACTTCATGTGCAGATGTCCCTCAGGATTCTCTATGGAAACACTCTGGTTTTGTCGTACAAGACTAATGTCTTACTTGATTTTTCTGCTCTTTACTCTGGCTGTCATAGATTATATACTTCATTTAATTCTGTGTTAAAGGGGTATTCCAGGAAAAAACTTTTTTTTTTATATATCAACTGGCTCCAGAAAGTTAAACAGAATTGTAAATTACTTCTATTAAAAAATCTTAATCCTTCCAATAATTATCAGCTGCTGAAGTTGAGTTGTTGTTTTCTGTCTGGCAACAGTGCTCTCTGCTGACATCTCTGCTTGTCTCGGGAACCGCACAGAGTAGAAGAGGTTTGCTATGGGGATTTGCTTCTACTCTGGGCAGTTCCCGAGACAGGTGTCATCAGAAAGCACATCAGAAAAGAACAACTCAACTTCAGCAGCTCATAAGTACTGAAAGGATTAAGATTTTTTAATAGAAGAAATTTACAAATCTTTTTAACTTTCTGGAGTCAGTTGATATATATACATATTAAAAAAAAAAAAGTTTTTTCCTGGATAACACTTTTAAATTGTATAGGAAGAGCCACACAAGGGCAGGTTATATTCATAGCCCCCTGCTGATTAATGCCTGATTTTTTTTTTAAATAAGATTGAGGGAATGTATTGTGTGTCCAACAGGCCCTTTAACTTTAATGGGTTTCAGTTTGAAATCCCTGCACAGTTCCACATAGAAAGAGAATCCATTCAGGACTGCCCAAACGAGTGAGGGTTTAGGCAGCATGAAAGTGATGACAGGTTCCCTTTAAAGGGGTATTCCGGCTTTATACATCTTATCCCCTATCCTTTTAGGGGTCCCGCCCCTGAGATCATACATCTTATCCGCTATCCAAAGGATAGCGGATAAGATGTATAAAGCCGGAATACCCCTTTAACTTAAAAAAAAAATCCCCATTTCTGTTATAAATATCAGGGATCTTACTGTTTTTTTGTCCTCCTCTGTTTATTAGTCTGGGGCAGTTGCTAAGAAACTGTCTTACAGCTAATTGTTCTGGATTGCATTTTTTACAGTGGAGCTTCTGAATGGTTAGCCCCATGGCTTGAAAAGTTCTGAGCGGATTCTAGTATCGGCTCTATGAGTTTGAGCTCAGTATTTCTTGTCTTTCTCTAGTACCTTGTTTATTTCTTGTTCCTAGTTCTTTATGTTGTACTTGGTCCTTTTTTATGTATCCTCATGTTTGTATTTGGAAGTTGCTGCTTATTATTCTGTTTGGGTTGTTGCAGGTTTCTGTGTTTTAGTTTCCTGTTAATCCTGAGGGACATCACTGGTCAGTGAAGTTAGTTTGTTTAGCGTTAGGTTAGAAAAGGACTAGAGAATGATTCGGCACAACTAGCTAGGCCAGTTGTATTTGTTCATGCTCCATCTTCAGCTTTATTCCTGACTTTAGTCATCATCATTCGTTTGTGCTGTTATCCAGTCCATCATTTCCAGTTTCGGTAATTGATTGATGTGTTGTTATTCTTGTTCTTGCTACCTTTGTATGTGCTTGTCATAGAATTCGGCTTTACTGCAAGTCCTGGGAGTATCTGAGAAATAGAAGCCACATTAGTGACCAACTGGCATTGTTACAGTTTCAAACAACGAGTACCCATATGAGCCATTTATTTCCTCTTTTTCCACCTAAGAGGAAATAAATGGCTCATATGGGTACTCGTTGTTTGAAACTGTAACAACAGTTTAGGTGACTTGAAATAATAGATTGGCAATTAGGGCTGGGCGGTATGACCAAATGTGTGTATCACGGTATTTTTTAAACTTTTGGCGGTTCCACGGTCTATAACGGTATTTCCTAGAACCCCCCTCCCCCCCCCCCCCCCAATCATATTAATTATCAGCCCACATCCCCATTGGGGTACTACTCACATATGTCACCCACATGTGCTGCCCTCCTCGTCCTGTTTGTTGCAACCGCGGGCGCTGGCACTCTATATTGTGCGGTATCCTTGTGCCCGGGCTGCAAAAGGTAAACAAAATAAACTTTAACGCACCTACGTCGGCCTTACGTCAGGAACATCGGAGAGCTGTCAGCCAACGGCCGCAGCGATGTTCCACCTCGGCCGGTGATAGGCTGAGCCCACTGTCATGTAAGAAGCCGGCTTCATACATGACAGTGGGCTCACCCTATCACCGCTGAGGTGGAACATCGCTGTGGCTGGTGATAGGCTGACAGCTCTCCGACGTTCACGTCCCCAGGAGACAAGTGAGGCCGGTACCGGAGCAACGGGAGGTGAGTTAAAGTTTTTATTGTTTATTTTTTGCAGCCTGGGCATAGGGATACTGCACAGTATAGAGCAGTGGTCTCTAACCTGCGGACCTCCAGATGTTGCAAAACTACAATCCCGGGCATGCTGGGAGTTGTAGTTTTGCAACATCTAGAGGTCTGCAGGTTGGAGACCACAGGTATAGAGTGTCAGCGATGGCGGCCGCAACAAACAGGTCGAGGAGGGCAGCACATGTGGGTGACATGTGAGTAAGTACCCTGATGGGGACAGCGCTGGGCTAATAATTAATTGGGAGGCAGAACAGCGCTCGCAGGTCACATAGGATTAGTTCCCCGATGTGGGGACAGCTCAGCGCTGGGCTGATTCATTCATTCCCGAGGGGGAGGGGACAAATTCATATCGTGCAGCACAAAAATTTCGGTATTCAGTATGAACCGGTATACCGCCCAGCCCTATGGGCATCCTCCCCCCTTCCCCTCAGTTAACTATAAATATAGCCTTCACCTTACAATTCTTTAAAGGTTGGGGCATAATTACATTCCAATATTCTAATACTAAGGTATAAAGTAACATCTGACCAGTCTAAAACATATTGATCAGAACGTTGCAAATCTTGCTGTCTCACTGTGTTAGTGCGCATTTCACCAGTCACTTCCTCAGGGGCTCTGTTCAGGTAGCATGCATTGGACAAATGGATAAATTCACTGTTAATATTCCTTAAACTACCCCACTGGAAGTCCAGCAACACACGATATGTCAAATAAGAACCCCCGTTAGTACCCTTCCATTAGCTAAAGTGGAAAGCCAAAGAAGAAAGTGCAGCTTAGACTCCCACAATCTAGACTTGTCCTTGTATTTCATTGGCGTCTTGTAATACTAGTTTCTAGGGGTGATGCTAGGGTCCTTAAACATAGCATTTAGCATTTTTAGACCCTCAGTCAGGCCAGGACTAGCAGTAGTAAAACTAGCACAAAAATGTGTCTGTATTATGCTGCACAGCCTTATGCTATCTTATGTAGTGCCATAAAACGTGTGTGTGAAGGAGGCCTTAGGGAGGATTCACATGTGCTGGGAATTAATGCCAAAGCACACATAATCTGCAGGTCCTACATGCAATGTTGGATGCATATTTGTTGCAAGATTCACATTTTGCATTGCAAAGGAGGAAATTTATAGTGCACAACGAATATGCATCCAGCACTAAATGTGCAACCTTCAAAAAAAGCTTGCAGCTATTTAGAGCAATAAACAGCCTCGGGGATTAAAGGGGAACTCCGCTGGAAACAAGTGGAAAACAAGTGTTTTTAAATCAACTGGTGCCAGAAAGTTAAACAGATTTGTAAATTACTTCTATTTCAAAATCTGAAGCCTTCCAGTACTTATCAGCTGCTGTATACTACAGAGGAAATTGTGTAGTTTTTTTCTGTCTTACCACAGTGCTCTCTGCGGACACATCTGCCTGTATCAGGAATTGTCCAGAGCAGGAACAAATCCCCACAGAAAACCTCTTCTGCTCTGGACAGTTCCTGGTATGGACAGAGGTGTCAACAGAGAGAACTGTGGTCAGACTGGAAAGAACTACACAATTTCCTGGCGTTGCCTGGTCTTCCAACTGAAACTTTGTGGGAAAGGAAAAGCAATGATGATGCTTTAACCCCTTAAGGACTCAGCCCATTTTGGCCTTAAGGACTCAGACAATTTAATTTTTACGTTTTCATTTTTTCCTCCTCGCCTTCTAAAAATCATAACTCTTTTATATTTTCATCCACAGACTAGTATGAGGGCTTGTTTTTTGCGCGACCAGTTGTCCTTTGTAATGACATCACTCATTATATCATAAAATGTATGTCGCAACCAAAAAACACTATTTTTGTGGGGAAATTAAAACGAAAAACGCAATTTTGCTAATTTTGGAAGGTTTTGTTTTCACGCCGTACAATTTATGGAAAAAATTACATGTGTTCTTTATTCTGAGGGTCAATACGATTAAAATGATACCCATTATTATATACTTTTATATTACTGTTGTGCTTAAAAAAAATCACAAACTTTTTAACCAAATTAGTACGTTTATAATCCCTTTATTTTGATGACCTCTAACTTTTTTATTTTTCCGTATAAGCGGCGGTATGGGGCTCATTTTTTGCGCCATGATCTGTACTTTTTTTTGATACCACATTTGCATATAAAAAACTTTTAATACATTTTTTATAATTTTTTTTAATAAAATGTATTAAAAAAGTAGGAATTTTGGACTTTTTTTTTTTTCGTTCACGCCGTTCACCGTACGGGATCATTAACATTTTATTTTAATAGTTTGGACATTTACGCACGCGGCGATACCAAATATGTCTATAAAAAATGTTTTTTACGCTTTTTGGGGGTAAAATAGGAAAAAACTGACGTTTTACTTTTTTATTGGGGGAGGGGATTTTTCACTTTTTTTTACTTTTACTTTAACATTTTTTTTTACACTTGAATAGGGGACTATTCATAGCAATACCATGATTGCTAATACTGATCTGTTCTATGTATAGGACATAGAACAGATCAGTGTTTTCGGTGATCTTCTGCTCTGGTCTGCTCGATCACAGACCAGAGCAGGAGACGCCGGGAGCCGGACGGAGGAAGGAGAGGGGACCTCCGTGCGGCGTTATGAATGATCGGATCCCCGCAGCAGCGCTGCGGGCGATCCGATCGTTCATTTAAATCGCGAACTGCGGCAGATGCCGGGATCTGTATTGATCCCGGCACCTGAGGGGGTAATGGCGGACGCCCGCGAGATCGCGGGTGTCAGCCATTGCCGGCGGGTCCCTGGCTGCGATCAGCAGCCGGGATCAGCCGCGCATGACACGGGCATCGCTCCGATGCCCGCGGTTATGCACAGGACGTAAATGTACGTCCTGGTGCGTTAAGTACCACCTCACCAGGACGTACATTTACGTCCTGCGTCCTTAAGGGGTTAAAGGGGTACTCCGGTGGAAAACTTTTTCTTTTTTCTTTTAATCAACTGGTGCCAGAAAGTTAAATAGATTTGTAAATTACTTCTATTAAAAAATCTCAATCCTTCCAGTGCTTATTAGCTGCTGAATACTACAGAGGAAATTATTTTCTTTTTGGAACACAGAGCTCTCTGCTGAATCACAAGCACAGTGCTCTCTGTTGACATCTCTGTCCATTTTAAGAACTCTCCAGAGTAGGAGAAAATCCCCATAGCAAACATATGCTGCTCTGGACAGTTCCTAAAATGGGCAGAGATGTCAGCAGAGAGCACTGTGGGCATGATGTCAGCAGAGAGCTCTGTGTTCCAAAAAGAAAGGAATTTCCTCTGTAGTATTCAGCAGCTAATGAGTACTGGAAGGATTAAGATTTTTAATAGAAGTAATTTACAAATCTGTTCAACTTTCAGGCATCAGTTGATTTAAAGAAAAAAAAGTTTTCCACTGGAGTACCCCTTTAATCCTTATATCCTGTCCTCCTATCCTAACCTCCTATCTAATCCCCCACACCAACTTTTTTCTGCACCTGCCTGCGGACCTTTGTCAGAATGTTTAAAAGTCCCGGGAAATCTCTGCAGCCCAAAAGTAACATGGTCAGGAGATGTATTGGAAGTCCTATAGATTTGCATGAGACTTCAGTAAAAAAAAAAGAACTCTTTGGTAAAAGGGGGTGGGTTAGAGTTCATTTACCTCTACTATATTTTAAGTTACATACATATGTTGCATTTCAGATAGATAGATAGATAGATATGATAATAGGCGTCTCCAATCAAGTTTTGTTCTTCCTAAAATCGTAAAAAAGAATTACTTGAAATATGTATTATGAAAATGTTCTAACATCATAGAATATTATGCAAATAATGTACATAGCTACTTAACCAATAGGAAACCATTGACTCCACAACATAGGGATAACCATTACACTGGGGTCTAATCTCCATAATTTAGAAGTTACTAAAGGGAGAAAAGCTTAAATCAGGGAACAGCTAAATCAGGCTACAAGTAATATATGAACGCTAACATTCTGAACTTTGAGATAACCAATAACACCCAGCTAGGACACCTTTAAAGTATGTGTCATTTATCCTGATATCCTGGGTGGGGGGAGATCAGTGATACAGAAGCTATAATAGGGTATTTTGCTTTAAAAACAGCTTTTTTTTCTTCTTTTAAAACATTAAATATCTTCTTCTAAGAATTGGCAAAACCACCTTTGTTGTAGTGTACAAAAGAAGATAGGTGATAAAGTGTTTTTAGTTCATTTACAAGTTATTAAAAATTATCACATTCCGGGAGAAACTACATCATATCTCTCAGATTCTGTAACATAGCTGGCCTGATTTCTCATGACACAGATAGAAGAAAATGGATTCATTTCTCACTTCATGAGGCCCGCTGACATATGGCAAGTGAAGCAAGTCACTCCCTTAGAGTTACACTATCTAGAGCAGGGCCGGCTTTGCTTATAGGCAAAGAAGGCAGCCGCCTAGAGCGCACTCTTGAGGTGGGCGCCGCTCTGCCTGTTGCAGCAAACACAATCAGCAACCACCCAGCGCAGCCCTGATAGCACTCCCGCCCAATGTTTGAGGAGCGCGGCACGCAGCGCTCCACTGACGACACACCTGCCCTCCCCCAGGCCTCATCATGTTGGAGGAGCGCTGCAAGTGAAAAACAGCCCCCCCATCCCACAACATCCCCCGCCCCACCCTGCATGTTGCTAGAGGAGCTGCGAGATTCCACTGTACACCCCCCTGCTGCTCCTCATCATGCACCATACCACTCGCTTCAAAAACCTCTCCCCCACCCCCCAACCAACCACATTCCCGTTGCTTTTCCACTTACTTCATCCTGATGAGGAGCGCTGCTCCCTCCCCTGACGTGTCCCTGCCTCAGCTACTGCGCTCCACATGTCTTCAGTGTAACCAGGGTGAAAAGATCAAGTCACAACTATTGGACATTTCTGACTTCATGGCCGCCCGGAGAGAGGGAAAAGACACTGACCTGGTGAGACTCCTTTCATGTGTGATCTGTCTGATGAGCTGTGTATCAAGTTGTGGTGAAGCCATGGGGTGTGAAGTGAGGTGTATGGGGCAGGTGTTGTAGCCCAGAGGCAGGTGTTGTTAACCCCTTTGTGTTCGTGATGCCAGGACGTGGTTTTAACCGAGAACCAACCATGGTTTTGACTCCGGTTTAAAAAACATACTGCAACCGCATACATTTTTGTTAACATGGACATCAAAGGGATACGGTATACGGTTTTTACTTTGCACATGCGCATTTGCATCCTATTGTCCCCACCCAACACCCCTCCCATTAAAAATGGACAACATTTTCAAAAACGTATGGGTTTTTTCTTTATAAAAACAGACGGAACCGTATGCACTTTTAAAAACAGTATACGGTTTAAAAACGCATATGGTTTACTGTTTCCCATACTGTTCCATCCGTTTTTTTTTTGCCATACGGTTTTCTTTAGAAAAACTGATTGAAAACAGTATGGCAGAAACGTGATGTGAACTAAGCCTAATACTGTTATTTGTGATATTGTCTGCTAAACTAGTTTTTGTTACAGTTTGTCACCCCAGTAGTAAGGTGATTACAGTCAGGTCCATAAATATTGGGACATCAACACAATTCTAACATTTTTGGCTCTATACACCAACACAATGGATTTGAAATGAAACAAACAAGATGTGCTTAAACTGCAGATTGTAATCTCTAATGTGAGGGTATTTACATCCAAATCAGGTGAACGGTGTAGGAATTACAACAGTTTGCATATGTGCCTCCCACTTGCTAAGGGACCAAAAGTAATGGGACAGAATAATAATCATAAATCAAACTTTCAATTTTTAATACTTGGTTGCAAATCCTTTGCAATCAATTACAGCCTGAAACTGGAACGCACATACATCAGCAGACATTGCTGGGTTTCATCCCTGGTGATGCTCTGCCAGGCCTCTACTGCAACTGTCTTCAGTTCCTGCTTGTTCTTGGGACATTTTCCGTTCAGTTTTGTCTTCAGAAAGTGAAATGCATGTTCAATTTGATTCAGGTCATTTGATTGACTTGGCCATTGTTTAACATTCCACTTATTTCTCTTAACAAACTCTTTGGTTGCTTTTGCAGTTTGCTTTGGGTCATTGTCCATCTGCACTGAGAAGCTCCGTCCGACAAGTTCTGAAGCATTTTGCTGAATATGAGTAGATAATATTGCCCGAAAAACTTCAGAATTCATCCTGCTGCTTTTGTCAGCAGTCACATCCTCAATACATACAAGAGAAGCCGTTCCATTGGCAGCCATACATGCCCACTATGCCATGACACTACCAACCACCATGCTTCACTGATGAGGTGTATGCTTAGGATCATGAGCAGTTCCTTTCCTTCTCCATAGTCTTCTCTTCCCATCACTCTAGTACAAGTTGATCTTGGTCTTATCTGTCCATGGGATGTTGTTCCAGAACTGTGAAGGCTTTTATAGATGTCGTTTGGCAAACTCTAATCTGGCCGTCCTGTTTTTGAGGCTCACCAATGGTTTACAACTTGTGGTGAACCCTCTGTATTCACTCTGGTGAAGTCTTCTCTTGATTGTTGACTTTGACAGACATACACCTACCTCCTGGAGAGTGTTCTTCATCTGGCCAACTGTTGTTAAGTGGGTTTTCTTCACCAGGGAAAGAATTCCTCACATTCCTTCTTTTAAACAATGTTCCAAACTGTTGTTTTGGCCACGCCTAATGTTTTGGCTCTCTCTCTGATGGGTTTGTTTTGTTTTTTCAGCCTCATGATGGCTTGCTTCACTAATAGTGACAGCTCTTTGGATCTCATTTTGAGAGTTGACAGCAACATATTCCAAATGCAAATAGAACACTTGAACTCTGGACCTGGAGTGGGATGCACATATACAAAGTATTGTAGTTCCTACACTGTTCACCTGATTTGGATGTAAATACACTCAAATTAAAGCTGACAGTCTGCAGTTAAAGCACATCTTGTTTGTTTCATTTCAAATCCATTGTGGTGGTGTATAGGGCAAGAAAAGTTAGAATTGTGTCAATGTCCCAATATTTATGGACCTGACGGTACATAAGGAGGTTTGTTACAGTATGACACCCCAGTAGTAAGGAGATTATATGAGCAGATGGTTTGTTACAGTGTGTCATCCCAGTAGTAAGAAGATTAAATGAGGAGGGAGTTTGTTACAGTGTGTCACCCCAGTAGTAAGGTAATTACATGAGCAGGAGGATTGTTACAGTTTGTCACCCCAGTAGTAAGGTAATTACATAAGGAGGGGGTTTGTTACAGTGTGTGATCTGTCACAAAGACCGGGATCGCCGAACAGTGTGTTGTCTTCGTGGCGCTCGAGTTTGGTACATCGCGGATCGGATTGACAGGTTGCTGGGTGGGGCTGGAGAGGACCCAGTAGTCATGGTACATATTGGCACCAATGACAAAGTAAGAGGGAGGTGGAGTGTCCTTAAAAATTATTTCAGGGACTTAGGCTGCAAGCTTAAGGTAAGGACCTCCAAGGTAATATTTTCTGAAATATTACCTGTACCACGAGCCACACCAGAGAGGCAGCGGGAGATTAGGGAGGTAAACAAGTGGCTTAGAAGCTGGTGTATGAAGGAGGGGTTTGGGTTCATGGAGAACTGGGCCGACTTCGCTATCAGATACCGGCTCTACCGTAGGGATGGACTGCACCTCAATGGGGAGGGTGCAGCTGTGCATGGGGAGAAGATGGCTAGAAGGGTGGAGGAGTGTTTAAACTAGGGGGGAGGGAACCTACAACATAGAGGGGGAAGATAGTGTAGATAGAGAGGGGGGACTTACTAATGTACCTGGGGGTGGAGCGGAGGGAAGGGTTAGAATAGTTAATAGGGATAAGCGTCATAGGAAAAAAAAACACCATTGAATTGCATGTTGACTAATGCCAGAAGTCTGTCCAATAAAACTAACGAACTGGAGTTGAACATTTCTGAGGAGGATTAAGACATAGTGAGTATAACAGAGACTTGGTTGGACGATACTTGTGACTGGGCGGTCTACATACAGGGTTATAGTCTATTCAGGAAGGATCGGACAAAACGGAAAGGGGTAGGAGTTTGTCTGTATGTGAAATTGAGTCTGAAGGCCGCACTATGGGAGGATATATGGGAGGGAAACGATAATGTGGAGTCATTATGGGTAGAAATATATGGAGATAAAAAAAAATCTTCTAGGGGTTTGCTATAAGCCACCAAACATGATAGAAGAGGCAGAAGATCAATTATTGAGGCAAATAAACAAGGCAGCAATTCAGAATGAGATGATAATAATGGGGGACTTTAACTATCCTGATATAAACTGGGAGACTGAGACCTGTGAATCTCATAAAGGAAACAGGTTTCTGACCTGAGGGGGCGCCCTACTAGACTCAATATTAACCAACAGACCTGACAGAGTAACTAATGTGCAAGTAGAAGGATACGTAGGAAATAGTGACCATAATATAATACATTATAGCTTGTTCTTCAATAAGGGAATCTCTCGAGGGGCCACAAAAACAATGAACTTTAGGAAGGCAAAGTTTGACCAACTCAGAGAAGCCCTTAACAATATAAAATAGGATAATGTCCTCAAAAACAAGAATACTGACACTAAATGGGAGACTTTTAAAAATATCTTAAATTTTCACTGTAAGATGTATATACCTTATGGGAATAAAAGGGTCAGAAATTAAAGAAAACTAATATCGATGAATAAAAATGTTAAGGGGGCAATAAATGACAAAAATAAAGCATTTAAACTACTAAAATAGGACAGCAGTGCAGAAGCATTAAAAAGCTATAGAGAAAAATGTAAAATATGTAAAAAAAAAAACAGATAAAAGCCACAAAAATTGAGACAGAAAGACTCATTGCCAAAGAGAGTAAAACTAACCCCAAAATGTTCTTTAACTATATAAATAGCAAAAAGGTCAAAAATGAAAGTGTAGGCCCTTTAAAAAGTGATGAGGAAGAAATTATAAACGGGGATCAGGAAAAAGCAAATATATTAAACAAATTCTTCTCCACTGTATTCACTGAGGAAAATGAAATGCCAGGTGAAAGACAGCAAGATAAGGTAAACTCCCCAGTACAGGTCACCTGTCTAACCCAGGAAGAAGTACAGTGCCGCCTACAAAAAATCAAAATAGACAAATCACCAGGTCATTTTGGCAATCTCCCCCGTGTTCTAAAGCAATTAAGTAATGTAATAGACAGACCCCTATTTAATATTCAGGGACTCTATAGGGACAGGGACTGTTCCCCAGGACTGGCGCATGGCAAATGTGGTGCCAATATTTAAAAAGGGGACCAAAGGTGACCCCGGGAATTATAGGCCTGTTAGTTTAACCTCCGTTGTATGTAAATTGTTTGAGGGTTTTCTAAGAGATGCTATTTTGGAGTACATTGATAAAAAATAAAGGTATGACCCCCATCTCAGCATGGATTTATGAGAGTTCAGTCCTGTCAAACTAACCTGATCAGCTTTTTATGAGGAGGTGAGCTCCGGACTGGACATGGGGCAATCGCTGGATGTCGTATATCTGGATTTTTCCAAAGCATTTGATACGGTTCCACATAAAATGTTGGTGCATAAAAGGAGAAGGATGGGGCTGGGGGAAAATGTGTGTAAGTGGGTAAGTAACTGGCTCAGAGATAGGAAAAAGAGGGTGGTTATTAATGGTACTTATTCTGATTGGGTGATTGTTACTAGTGGGGTACCATATGGGGTCTTGGGTCCTGTTCTATTTAATATATTCATTAATGACCTTGAAGAGGGGTTGAATAGTAAAGTAGCAATCTTGCAGATGATACTAAACTCTGTAAAGCAGTAAACACTATAGAGGACAGTGCACTGTTACAAATGGATCTGGATAGGTTGGAGGTTTGGGAAGTGGCAGATGAGGTTCAACACTGATAAATGTAAGGTATTGCACATGGGGAGGAAAAATCCGTGCTGGGATTATGCATTAAATGGGAGCACACTTGGGACGACTGACATGGAAAAGGACTTAGGAGTCTTAGTTAATAGTAAATTTAGCTGTAGTGACCAGTGTGGGGCAGCTGCTGCCAAGGCAAATAAAATCATGAGGTGCATCAATAGGGGTATAGATGCCCACGACAAGGAAATAATTCTACCGCTGTACAAATCACTAGTCAGACCACACATAGAATACTGTGTACAGTACTGGGCACCAGTGTACAAGAAAGATATAGTGGAGCTGGAGAGGGTTCAAAGACGGGCAACCAGGGTATTATGGATAATGGGAGGACTACAGTACCCAGAAAGATTATCAGAATTAGGGTTATTTAGTTTAGAAAACAGAAGGCTTAGGGGCAACCTAATACCTATGTATAAATATATCAGGGGACCTTACAGAGATCTCTCCCATAATCTATTTATACCCAGGACTGTATCTATAACAAGGGGGCATCCTCTAGACGGGAAAGAAGGTTTCTACACCAGCACAGACTGGGGTTCTTTACTGTAAGAGCAGTGAGACTGTGGAATTCTCTGCCTGAGGAGGTGGTCATGGCGAACTCTGTAAAAGAGTTCAAAACGGGTTTGGATGCATTCTTGGAAAGTATTAACATCGCTGGTTACGTATACAAGATTTATAGGGACAGAAGGTTGATCCAGGGATTTATTCTGATGCCATATTTGGAGTCGGGAATTTTTACCTCTAGTATGAGGGTTTTTTGCCTTCCTCTGGATCAACTCAGTAGAGACTCATTAGGGTTATAGGTTGAACTTGTAGGACTCTGGTCTTTTTTCAATCTTATGAACTATGTTAATTATTATTACCCCAGTAGTAAGGAGATTACATGAGGAGGGGGTTTGTTACAGTGTGTCACCGCAGTAGTAAGGAGATTACATGAGGAGGAGGTTTGTTACAGTGTGTCACCCCAGTAGTAAGGAGATTACATGAGGAGGGGGTTTGTTACAGTGTGTCACCCCAGTAGTAAGGAGATTACATGAGGAGGAGGTTTGTTACAGTGTGTCACTGCAGTAGTAAGGAGATTACTTGAGGAGGGCATTTGTTACAGTGTGTCACCGCAGTAGTAAGGAGATTACATGAGGAGGAGGTTTGTTACAGTGTGTTACCGCAGTAGTAAGGAGATTATATGAGGAGGGGGTTTGTTACAGTGTGTCACCCCAGTAGTAAAGAGATTACATGAGCAGGAGGTTTGTTACAGTGTGTCACCCCAGTAGTAAGGAGATTACATGAGGAGGAGGTTTGTTACAGTGTGTCACCCCAGTAGTAAGGAGATTACATGAGGAGGGGGTTTGTTACAGTGTGTCACCGCAGTAGTAAGGAGACTACATGAGGAGGAGGTTTGTTACAGTGTGTTACCGCAGTAGTAAGGAGATTATATGAGGAGGGGGTTTGTTACAGTGTGTCACCCCAGTAGTAAAGAGATTACATGAGCAGGAGGTTTGTTACAGTGTGTCACCCCAGTAGTAAGGAGATTACATGAGGAGGAGGTTTGTTACAGTGTGTCACCCCAGTAGTAAGGAGATTACATGAGGAGGGGGTTTGTTACAGTGTGTCACCGCAGTAGTAAGGAGACTACATGAGGAGGAGGTTTGTTACAGTGTGTACATTTATGTCCTGTGTATGACCGCGAGCATCGGAACGGTGCTCGCGTCATACACGGCAGGTCCCGGCTGCTAGCAGCAACCGGGGACCCGCCTGTAATGGCCGACATCCGCGATCGCGCGGATGTCCGCCATTAACCCCTCCGATGCCGTGATCAGTACAAATCATGGCATCTGCAGCATTGCGGTACTTTGAATGAATGATCTGATCGCCCGCAGCGCTGCCGCAGGGATCCGATCATCCAGCATGGCGGCCTGAGGTCCCCTCACATTGCTCCGGCGTCTCCCGGGGTCTTCTGCTCTGGTCTGAGATCAAGCAGACCAGAGCAGAAGATCACCGATAATACTGAGCAGTGCTGTGTCCTATGCATAGCACTGCACAGTATTAGCAATCAAGGGATTGCTATAGATAGTCCCCTATGTGGACATAAAAAGTGTAAAAAGTGTGGAATAGACAGGTTAGACACTGAACGCCACAGAGACACGCATACTGGCAAGTTCTTTGATAAATGGAGGGTATTTATCCTTTCCCACTATACAATGTCAGAAATAGTAGATATAGTCACTCCATTTGGTTCCACTGAATGGTACAGTATAGAATCGTTGAGTGGCACGCTAGGAGGCCTACGTTTACCCACCTAATGTCAGAAATGAGACTATTATCATAAGTCATGGTGCATTCTGAATGCTTACGACTCAGGAAAGATTTGACCACATTAAGAGATGTCGCAAGGGGCTAGTTGCCTCCCAAGAGAGAGGAGGATCGACAGTGATACTTCCTATACGCTGAACTGACCTACCTGTAAAAAATTGCACATAACGTGTAAACTGCTTTGTTGTAGATTCTTTTATTCTATTTTGCTTTTCTGTATTTTGTATTTTCTTACAAAATTGAATAAAATATGTTTGAAAAAAAATAAAAAAATAAAAAAAAAGTGTAAAAAAAAAAAAGTTGAAAAATGTAAAAATGAAAAGTAAAAAAAAAGTGAAAAATCCCCTCCCCCAATAAAAATGAAAATTGTCCGTTTTTCCCATTTTACTCCCAAAAAGCGTACTTTTTTTTAAATAAACATATTTGGTATCGCCACGTGCGTAAATGTTGGAACTATCAAAATATAATGTTAATTATCCCGTACGGTGAATGGCGTAAACGTAAAAAAAAAAAAATCCAAAAATGCTGCTTTTTTGTCACATTTTATTAAAAAATTTTTTTTATAAAAAATGATCTAAAAGTTATATATATGCAAATGTGGTATCTAAAAAAAAGTACAGATGACGGCTCAAAAAATGCGTCCTCATACCGCCCTATATACGGAAAAATGAAAAAGTTATAGGTGGTCAAAATAGGGCGATTATAGATTACTAATTTTTTACAAAAAGTTTTAGATTTTTTTTAACCCCTTCCCACTATTGGACGTATGCATACGTCCAGGCGAACTACACGTTCGCGCAAATGGACGTATGCATACGTCCAAGCGATCTCCTGCTCTGTCGCCCTGCAGATGTTGCTAGGCAACAGACTCCCGGACATGCGGCACCATACTCACCTCCACCGCCACCATGATCACAGCCGCTGCCGTCATTTTGAGCTCCGCCGCCGGGTAAGTGACCACCGCCGCCGCTACTACACGGTTCCCCCCGCTGTGCCCGGACACCGATTGACAGCTGAGTCCCGCCGCCACCTATAACTTTTTCATTTTTCCATATATAGGGCGGTATGAGGCACAGCGGGGGGAACCGTGTAGTAGCGGCGGCGGTGGTCACTTACCCGGCGGCGGAGCTCAAAATGACGGCAGCGGCTGTGATCATGGTGGCGGTGGAGGTGAGTATGGTGCCGCATGTCCGGGAGTCTGTTGCCTAGCAACATCTGCAGGGCGACAGTTTGGAGAGTGGTCTCTAAACTGTGGTCGTCCAGATGTTACAAAACTACAACTCCCACCATGCCTTGACAGCTGTTTGCTGTTTTGGCATGCTGGGAGTTGTAGTTTTGCAAGATTTAGAGGGGTTCAGGCTAGAGATCACTGACAGTGGTCTCTGAACTGTAGCCCTCCAGATGTTACAAAACTACAACTCCCAGCATGCCCAGACAGCAGTTTGCTGTCTTAGCATGCTGAGATTTGTAGTTTTGCAACATCTGGGGGCTACAGTTTAGGGACCACTGTCAGTGATCTCCAGCCTGAACCCCTCTAAATCTTGCAAAACTACAACTCCCAGCATTCAGGAACAGCAAAAGGCTGTCTCGGCATGATGGGAGTTGTACTTGCGTTCCTCCAGCTGTTGCATAACTACATCTCCCAGCATTCCCTTTGGCAATCAGTACATGCTGAGAGTTGTAGTTCTGCAACAGCTGGAGGCACACTGGTTGGGAAATACCGAGTTAGGTAATAGGTTCTATTACCTAACTCAGTATTTTCCAACCAGTGTGCCTCCAGCTGTTGCAAAACTACAACTCCCAGCATGCACGTTCTGTCAGTGCATGCTGGGAGCTGTAGTTTTGCCCCCCCCCCCCCTCCCATATGAATGTACAGGTTACATTCACACTGGCGGCGGATTACAGTGAGTTCCCCGCTTCAAGTTTGAGCTGCGGCAAATTTTCCGCCGCAGCTCAAACTCCTAGCGGGAGACTTAGTGTAATCTGCCTCCAGTGTGATTGTAACCTGAAAACACTATACTAACATAAAATAAAGAGTAAAACACTACATATACACACGTACACTGCCCCCCTTACCACCCCCCTTCCCCCCCCCCCAATAAAAATGAAAAACGTATCCTCCAGCTGTTGCAAAACAAAAACTCCCAGCATTTCCGGACAGCCATTGACTGTCCAAGCATGCTGGGAGTTTTGCAACAGCTGGAGCTGTTTGGGAATCACTGGCTTAGAATACCCCTATGTCCACCCCTATGCAAATCCCTAATTTAGGCCTCAAATGCGCATGGTGCTCTCACTTTGGAGCCCTGTCGTATTTCAAGGCAACAGTTTAGGGCCACATATGGGGTATCGCCGTACTCGAAGCATGTTAGTGTAAAAAAAAAAACATTTTTGTACACTAACATACTGGTGTTGCCCCATACTTTTAAATTTCACAAGCGGTAAAAGAAAAAAAGCCTCCAAAATTTCTAACGCAATTTCTCCTGAGTACGGAGATACCCCATATGTGGGCGCAAAGTGTTCTGTGGGCGCACAACAAGGCTCAGAAGGGAGAGTGCACCATGTGAATTTGAGGTCTAAATTGGTGATTTGCACAGGAGTGGTGGATTTTACAGCAGTTCTGACATAAGCGCAAAACAATAAATACCCACATGTGACCCCATTTTGGAAACTACACCCCTCACGGAATGTAACAAGGGGTATAGTGAGCATTTACACCCCACAGGTGTCTGACAGATCTTTGAAACAGGGGTCTGTGAAAATGAAAAATAACATTTTTAATTTGCACAGCCCACTGTTCCAAAGATCCGTCAAATGCCAGTGGGCTGTAAATTCTCACTGCACCCCTTATTACATTCTGTGAGGGGTGTAGTTTTAAAAATGGGGTCACATGTGGGGGGATCCACTGTTCTGGCACCACGGGGGGCTTTGTAAATGCACATGGCCAAATTCTCTCTCCAAAAGCTCAATGATGCTCCTTCTCTTCTGAGCATTGTAGTTCGCCCCCAGTGCACTTCACGTCCACTTATGGGGTATTTCCATACTCAGAAGAGATGGGGTTACAAATTTTGGGGGGTATTTTCTGCTTTTATCCATTGTAAAAATTTAAAATTTTGGGGAAAACAAGCATTTCAGTGTCAAAAAAATATTTTTTTTTTACATATGCAAAAGTCGTGAAACACCTGTGGAATATTAAGGTTCACTTTACCCCTTGTTACGTTCCCAAAGGGGTCTAGTTTCCAAAATTGTATGCCATGTGTTTTTTTTTTTTTTTGCTGTCCTGACACCATAGGGGCTTCCTAAATGCGGCATGCCCCCAGAGCAAAATTTGCTTCCAAAAAGCCAAATGTGACTCCTTCTCTTCTGAGACCTGTAGTGCGCCAGCAGAGCACTTTTCATCCCCATATGGGGTGTTTTCTGAATCGGGAGAAATTGGGCTTCAAATTTTGGGGGGTATTTTCTGTTATTACCTTTTTTAAAAATGTAAAATTTTTGCTAAACCAAGCATTTTTTTTTTTTTTTTTTTTACATATGCAAAAGTCGTGAAACACCTGTGGGGTATTAAGGTTCACTTTATCCCTTGTTACGTTCCTCAAGGGGTCTAGTTTCTAAAATGGTATGCCATATGTTTTTTTTTTGCTGTCCTGGCACCATAGGGGCTTCCTAAATGCGACATGCCCCCCGAGCAAAATTTGCAATCAAAAAGCCAAATATGACTCCTTCTCTTCTGAGCATTGTAGTCCGCCCGTAGTGCACTTCAGGTCAACTTATGGGGTACCTCCATACTCAGAAGAGATGGGGTTACACATTTTGGGGGCTATTTTCTGCTGTTAACCCTTGCAAAAATTTGAAATTTGGGGGGAAACACACATTTTAGTGAAAAATTTTTTTTTTTTTTACATATGCAAAAGTCGTGAAACACCTGTGGGGTATTAAGGCTCACTTAATTCCTTGTTACGTTCCTCAAGGGGTCTAGTTTCCAAAATGGTATGCCATGTGTTTTTTTTTTGCTGTTTTGGCACCATAGGGGCTTCCTAAATGCAACATGCCCCCCAAAAACCATTTCAGAAAAACGTACTCTCCAAAATCCCCTTGTCGCTCCTTCGCTTCTGAGCTCTCTACTGCGCCCGCCGAACACTTTACATAGACATATGAGGTATGTGCTTACTCGAGAGAAATTGGGCTACAAATTCATGCAAGTGTAAAAAATGAAGATTTTGAATTTTCTCCTTCACTTTGCTGCTTTTCCTGTGAAACACCTAAAGGGTTAAAACACTTACTGAATGTCATTTTGAATACTTTGGGGGGTGCAGTTTTTATAATGGGGTCATTTATGGGGTATTTCTAATATGAAGACCCTTCAAATCCACTTCAAACCTGAACTGGTCCATGAAAAATAGCGAGTTTGAAAATTTTGTGAAAAATTGTAAAATTGCTGCTGAACTTTGAAGCCCTCTGATGTCTTCCAATAGTAAAAACAGGTCAATTTTATGATGAAAATATAAAGTAGACATATTGTATATGTGAATCCAAAAAAAAAATGTTTGGAATATCCATTTTCCTTATAAGCAGAGAGCTTCAAAGTTAGAAAAATGCAAAATTTTCAATTTTTTCATCAAATTTGGGGATTTTTCCCAGAGAAAGGATGCAAGTTACCACAAAAATGTACCACTATGTTAAAGTAGAATATGTCACGAAAAAATAATCTCGGAATCAGATTGATAAGTAAAAGCATTCCAGAGTTATTAATGTTTAAAGTGACAGTGGTCAGATGTGCAAAAAAGTGCTGCATCCTAGAGGTGAAAATGGGCTGTGTCCTTAAGGGGTTAAGCGGTACAAAAATATAAAAGTATCTAGTCATGGATATAATTTTAATTGTATTGACCCACAGAATAAAGAACACATATCATTTTACCGTAAATTGTACAGTGTGAAAACGAACCCCTCCAAAATGTGCAAAATTTTGGTTTTCATTTAAATTTGTTTTTGGGTTTCGCCGTACATTTTATGGTAAAATGAGAGGTTTCATTACAAAGTACAATTGGCCATGCAAAAAACAAGCCATTATATGGGTCTGTAGAGGGAAATATAAAAGAGTTATGGATTTTAGAAGGCGAGGAGGAATAAACGAAAACGCCAAAATAAAATCGGCCTGGTCCTTAAGGTGAAAATGGGCTTGGTCCTTAAGGGGTTAAAGCCCTCAGGTCGTCTCCTACACTGACATCATCACTACATGCCCTACCCGACACAACCCATTTTATTTCTTAGTCTTTTATACTTACCTTTTTACAGGGTATGCCCACTTTATAGGCGTACTTTCATTCGGCAGCTAGGGCACAATTTAATTCGCTTATTGTATATATAAGGTAAGTCTTACTCAGTCATCATGCTTGGTCAACCTCAGGTCACGATTTATGCTGCATTGTAGTATAGAGGTAGTTAGGCTCGAGGCTTTCTGATAGTTACCCTGACCACAAATAAATTATATATATATATATATATATATACTCCAAGGAAAAGAGCAGCACTCCTCAGGTAATGCACGGGTGCCCACTGTAACTTGGTCCTGGCTTCAGACCTCCAGCGATACAGCAACAAATACACAGTGGCAACTCCAATAAAGTGAAAAAGTGGGTCTCTTTATTCACATAATGTGATGCGATGTTTCGGCTTGCTCACCATGCCATTTTCAAGGCTTGATAATGGCTTGGTGAGCAAGATGAAACAACGCATAACATTATATGAATAAAGAGACCCACTTTTTCACTTTATTGGAGATGCCACTGTGTATTTGTTGCTATATATATATATATATATATATATATATATATATATATAGTATATATATATATCTTAAATTAAATCCTTGATTTCTGTTTTCCCACGTTAAAATTCTATAATATTGATGGAGGTGTGCTGTGATCAGTATTGATCTTTATCTGGGTAATTCCCTAATATTTGACTACAGTCTAAGCTTAAGTCTTATTAAAGGCTATGTGAAAAATTGAGAATAGGATTTCTGATCCCTACAGCTCTTGGGATATTGATAAATTCCTTAGTTAATATTGACTGATAAAATTACTAATGAGATGATGTAGATGTTGACCAAAACAGGATTAAACACAATTGAGGCTTGGTTAACTCTAGGATTTACAACAAATGTCATAGCAGCGCTTCTAAGAGGCTTCTTATCTACAAATACTAGGCTAGGGCTTCAAGGGCTTTGCCCACTAGTTGCAGTAAGATAGCATTATCACAGTGACTTACATTACAATTTGCAGTTCTCTATCCGGAACAATGTAGGTGTTACATTCCAATGTTATTTATGTAGTAGATAATAAATGTTCTTTCTGTGCAGTATGTTATGGATTAGGAGGAGCTGAGCAGATTCATGTATAGTTTTGTGGCAAAAGATTCATAATAGCTTCTCTTTTATGGATTTATATAACTGCTCATTCTGGGTTTAGGAGTCCAGTGGGCGGTTCTTCTTGGGCAGACTAGATGGGCCAAATGGTTCTTGTCTGCCGACACATTCTATGTTTCAACCCAGTGACTGACATTGTTCTGTGTTTCATTCAGGGAAGGCCGTCAATCACTGATTAGGACAACCCACTGGACTCTTAAGACCACAATGAGAATAGATTTAGATAAATAAAGGACATGATAAAATTTTATCTTTTCCCATGAAACTTTATCAGTCTACTCTGCTCCTCCTTCTCTATAACACGCTGCCTGCCTAAAGGACTGAATTTTCAATGTGACAGGTTGCTTTTAACCCCTTGGGGACGAAGCCCATTACGACCTTAAGGACCAAAGCATTTTTTGCTAATCTTACCACTGTCACTTTAAGCATTAATATCTCTGGGATGCTTGTACTTATGAATTTGAAGTCTGGGATTGTTTTTTTAGTGGCATATTCTATTTTATGTTAGTGGCAAATTTTTGTCAATACTTGCATTATTTATTGGTTAGAAATGTTTCTAACTTTGAAGCTCACTGCTTGTAAGGAAAGTGGACATACCACATGAATTATATATTGATTCACATATAAAATATGTATACTTTATGTTTGCATCATAAAGTTGACATGTTTTTACTTTTGGAAGACATCAGAGGGCTTCAAAGTTCAGCAGCAATTTTCCAATTTTTCACGAAAATTTTTAAATCTGAATTTTTCAGGGACCAGTTCAGTTTTGAAGTGAATTTGAGGGTCTTTATCTTAGAAATACCCCATAATGGACCCCATTATGAAAACTGCACCCATTAACGTATTCAAAATGACATTCAGTAAGTTTGTTAACCCTTTAATTATTTCACAGGAATAGCAGCAAATTGGAGGTGAAAATTCTAAATCTTCATTTTTGTACACTAACATGTTCTTGTAGACCTATATTTTTAATTTTTACAAGGGGTAAAAGGAGAAAAAGCCCCCCAAAATGTATAACCCAATTTCTCTTGAGTAAGGAAATACCTCATATGTGGATGTAAAGTGCTTTGTGGGTGCACTAGAGGGCTCAGAAGAGAAGGAGAGACAATGGGATTTTGGAGAGTGAATTTTTTCTGAAATGGTTTTTGGGGGGCATGTCTCATTTGGGAAGCCCCCATGGTGCCAGAACAGCAAAAAACACCCCACATGGCATACTATTTGGGAAACTACACCCCTCAAGGAACATAACAAGGGTTACAGTGAGCCTTAACACCCCACAGGTGTTTGATACATTTTCAATAAATCAGACGTGAAAATGAGAATTTGTAATTTTTTTCACTAAAATGCTGATGTTACCCCAAATTTTTCATTTTCATAAGGGGTAATAGGTGAAAATGTCCCCCAAAATTTGAAACCCCATTTCTCTCAAGTAAGGAAATACCTCATATGTGTATGTAAAGTGCTCTTTGGGTTCACTAGAGGATTCAGAAGCGAAGGAGCGACAATGGGATTTTGGAAAGCTAATTTTGCTGAAATGGTTTTTGTGGGGGCATGTCTCATTTAGGAAGCCCCTATGGTGCCAGAATAGCAAAAAACACCCCACACGGAACACTATTTTGGAAACTAGACCCCTCAAGGAACGTAACAAGGGGTACAGTGAGCCTTAACACCCCACAGGTGTTTGATGAATTTTCAATAAAGTTGAACGTGAAAATGAAAAAAAAATAAAAATTCCACTAAAATGCTGGTGTTACCCTACATTTTTCATTTTTACAAGGGGTAATAGGTGAAAATGTCCCCCAAAATTTGTAACCCCATTTACAATGCTCAGAAGGAAGGAGCAACAGGGATTTTGGAGAGAGTATTTGGTTGAAAGTCTGGGGCCATGTGCGTTTACAAAGCCCCCATGGTGCCAGAACAGCAGCCACTCCTGTTCAAATCACCAGTTTAGGCCTCAAATATACATGGTGCGCTCTCACTCCTGAGCCTTGTAGTGCATCCGCAGAGCACTTTGCGTCCACATATGGGGTATTTCGGTACTTGGGAGAAATTACTTTACAAATTTTGGGGGTCTTTTTTTCCTGTTACTTCTTATGTATGGGGCAAAACCAGCATGTTAGTGTAAAAAATGTAATTGTTTTACACTAACATGCCGGTGAAGACCCCCAACTTTAACTTTTCATAAGGGGTAAAAGGAGAAAAAGCCCCACAAAATTTGTAGTACAATTTCTCCCGAGTACAGAAATACCCCATATGTGGCACTAAACTGTTGCCTGGAAATACGACAGGGCTCAGTAGTGAGAGAGCTCCATGCGCATTTTAGGCTTAAATTAAAGATTTGCATAGGGACCCAAAAAATACCCTACGGCTGTGTTTCCCAAACAGGGTGCCTCCAGCTGTTGCAAAACTCTCAGCATGTTTGGACAGTCAATTGTTGTCTGGCAATGCTGGGAGTTGTTGTTTCGCAACAGCTGGAGGAAACAGTGCTGTATGAGAGGTTTTTAAATTTTATTGGGGAGGAGGCAGGGTAACTGTGTAAGGGTGTAATGTGTATGTAGTGTTTTACTCTTTATTTTGTGTAGGTGTAGTGTCGTGTTACTCTTTATTTTGTGTAGTGTAGTATTTGTAGGGTACATTCACACAGTTGGGGGTTTGCAGTGAGTTTTCCGCTGGGAGTTTGAGCTGCAGCGGAAAATTTGCCGCATCTCAAACTTGCAGCAGAAAACTAACTGTAAACCCGCCCGTGTGAATGTACCCTGTACATTCACATGGGGGGGAACCTTCAACTGTTGCAAAACTACAACTCCTAGCATACACTGACAGACCATCCATGCTGGGAGTTGCAGTTTTACAACAGCTGGAGATACACTGATGGGGAAACACTGAGTTAGGGTCTCTTACCTAACTCAGTGTTTCCGCACCAGTGTACCTCCAGCTGTTGCAAAACTACAACTCCCAGCATGCATGGTCTGTGAGTGCATGCTGGGAGTTGTAGTTTTGCAACAGCTGGAGGTACAAAGGTTGGGAAACACAGACCCTAACTCAGTGTTTCCCCATCAGTGTGTCTCCATCTGTTGCAAAACTACAACTCCCAGCATGAACTGACAATTGAAGGGCATGCTGGGAGTTGTAGTTATGCAACAGCTGGAGGGGCACAAAACTACAACTCCCAGCATGCCCAGACTGTCCAGGCATGCTGGAAGTTGTAGTTCTGCAACATCTGGAGAGCCAGATGTTGAAGAACTACAACTCCCAGCATGCTTGGACAGTCTGGGCATGCCAGGAGATGTAGTTTTGCAACATCTGGAAGGTCACAGTTTGTAGCCTTCCAGATGTTGCAAAGCTGCAAATCCCAGCATGCCCAGACAACCAAAGGATGTCTGGGCATGCTGAGAGTTGTAGTTTTGAAACTTCTAGGGGGCCACAGTTGAAGATCACTCACCTCGATCTTCAGACTGTGGCCCGCCAGCGCCTTCCCCACCGGTCACATGCGCTGCTCCCGCCAGTCACTTGCACCACTGCCGCCGGTCACGCGTGCCGTCACTGCCACCACCGCAGACAGCCATCACCATGGCAACCACGCTCTTCCTGGACTTCCAGGGGCGGGCAGAGCAGGGGATTATGACTTGAGCAGGGGATTATGACTTTTGACCCCCCCACCCCTGCCACCTCGCTCCTATCCTTCAGGATTATCGGCACTGTCTATGACCACCATTATTTTCCAGGAGATCGGGTAACCAGTGTTCGGACGGAATAAGCTGTGATTTGCCGGTCAGAATTGACTGGCGAATCACAGCGATCACCGACAAGTGGCGGTCTCAGGACCTCCCTGGGCGATGTCCTGGGATGGCTGCTGATAGATATCAACAGTCATCCTGTTCCGATCACCTCCCCGTGCACGGCGGGGACCGGATGTCACTCCATGCCCCCCTCAATGCAAGTCTATTGGAGGAGGCGTGGCAATAGCCACGCCTCCTCCCATAAACTTGCATTGAGGGACATGGTGTGAAGTCACGAGGGGTGTGGCCATGGCGCCACGACCCCCGCAGTCCACACCTAACGTTCGGAACAAAATTTTTCGAACGCTGGGGCAGTGGACTATTCCTTTAAGGCTTGAGCTACAGCTATTAGTAGAACATCAACAATGTGGGGTAAATTTGGGTTTGCAACTCTTTTATTCCACATCTTATATCTTTTCATTTTACCCGATGCCATTGTCTCAAATATATTGCATATTAATGTTTATCAATACTATACAACAGGATACAGATCTATAAAGAGGTCCCCAAGACAATATTGTTGTGTGACTTTGTCATTTCAGCTCTACAGTGGTCTGCCTGACTATAACACAACATAACCAGCTATCACTGCATTCCATCTCATTTTAACCCTTTATCTCCCTGTCCATGAATGTGCTGCCTGGGAAGGCAGCCAAAGGACTCATAGCAACACGGCCTAAGGCATTTTCCAACAGAAATGAAATGCAATATATTAACAAGGTTGTTCTGTATGATGCCAGAACACTATACCTTAACAGCTAATCTCTTTATTTTCTTACCTCTCTTTTACTTATATTCGATTGATAACTCCTATGGGAGCAATGAGCTGGCACAGGGCAGGAATACGTGTCCATAAGTTATAGGCGCATCAATTTTGGTGCCTTAGGTCCCTCCCTTTTAAAAAGTCACAGCAAACATCATGATGCCTGTCATATATCATTGATGAAGAACTGTACAATAACCATCAAAGCTACATTATTGGACTAAAAGGGTTTTATGGAGATTACTGCACATCTGCAATACTTACTAATACTACCTGCAGTACTATTTTTACAGCGGTATTCCATGACTGGCTCCAGAAAGTTTAACAGATCTGTAAATGACTTCTATTATAAAATCTTAATCCTACCAGTACTTCTCAGCTGCTGAAGCTGAGTTGTTCTTTTCTGTCTTACCACAGTGCTCTCTGCTGACACCTCTCCATGTCAGGAACTGTCCAGAGCAGGATAGGTTTGCTATGGGGATTTTCTGCTACTCTGGACAGTTCTTAAAATGGGCAGAGGTGTCAGCAAAGAGCACTTTGGTCAGACAGAAAGGAAATTCAAAAAGAAAAGAACTTCCTCTGGAAAATACAGCAGCTGATAAGAAGTGGAAGGGTTAGAGGTGTTAGCAGAGAGCACTGTAGTCAGACAGAAAAGGACAGCTCAACTTCAGCAGCTAATAAGTACTGGTAGGATTAAGATTTTTTAATAGGAGTAATTGACAAATCTGTTTAACTTTTTGGACCCAGTTGAGCTCTGTCATGGTTTTCAGTTTTTTGTTCCTATGTGAAATAAAAAAAAAAAGGAACTTCTAATGCACAGTGCTATGTGCTACACTACTGTTTTTATTATAAATAGCAAGTATAGGCCAATTCACCACAAATGGGTCCCATTGAAAATGCAGAGTCCTGTTTATTGTATAAAAGTCAAAAGACGTAACAAAGTGAACACGATGACGCGTTTCAAATGTTGCCACCCTAAGGGTGGCAGCGCTTGAAACGCATTGTCATGTTCACTTTGTTGTGTCTTTTGACTTTTATACAATAAATGGGACTCTGCATTTTCTAAATGAAACAACTTACAATTGCGTGGTCTGCAATGGCAAGAGATACTCAACCCCAAGTGCAGTTGTGCACCTAAATTGGGGTGGAGTTCCTGCACTTGTGGTCCGTTGCTATGGGCGATCCCCAGCATGAAAATATGCATACAATGGAGGATGCCTGCAAACGGTCACAAGTACCACAAGGGCATCCTACACATGATAAACGTGTGGATGCATGAAATTTAAACATTAGACAAATTCACCGATGTGGTCTAAAATGGCAGATAATCCTCAACCCCAAGTGCAGTTGTGCACTGTAAGCTGGGGTAGAGGTCCTGCATTTATGGACCACAATATAGGTTCACTACTGTGGTAGATGTAACAATGGCATTTTCTAAATCCATGCTGGCTATCTTCTCTAATTAATTAGTTTTTATTATACTATGTGTTATCATTCTCAGCTGGTGTGTATCTGGTGGATGTTATGTAATTTCAGTAAAAATTCGCTTTGCAACGAATGCGAATATTACCGTGATTCGATTACATGAATCTCTTCATTAAACTCTAGTGCGGTCCAGGCTCCAGGGCATCTAAGATGGTGGATCCACATGTGAGGACATGGGGCAATGAATGCTGGAAAGGTGGGAACAAGGGTAGGCAGGATGACCCTGAATCACATGCAGCATGCAGTCTATCAGCAGCCAGCCACCCCTGTGATGTCACAGCCCTATATAATCGGCAGCCATCTTGCGGCCACTCACATCAGCGTTCTGTTGCAGAGAGAGAGAGGGACAGAGAGCAAAGTGTGTTGCACAGAAAAGCATTTTTACAGCAGTGACTCACCTCAAGCCCAAATCCAGCCTAGAAGCACTGATAGGGAAGGGAGAGAGATTGAGAAAGAGACTGTAATTTTGGGTGTGTGCTGCAGCACTGGTGTGTACAACAACTAAAAAGCTAATAGTAGCCTGCCAGTTGGGGTGATCAGAGCACTAAAAGCCACAATCACCTTCTATTAGAGCCTGGTTGAGTAGCGGAGCGTATTGTCCTCTATTAAGTGTAGCCTGTGCGTACATACTGTAGCTGGTGTACCATTTTGTTCCTGTTATAGTCCTAAGGGCCTAGTTAGTGTGAAAGGCCAACCAAAAGTTCACACCTGCTGGTGTTGTAGACAAATACCGTTTTAAGCATAGTGGAGCGCATTGTACTCCCCTCATAAGTGCATACCACGTACATACATCTAAGTGGTGTACTATTTTGTTCTTGTTATAGTCCTAAGGGCCTAGTTACTGTGAAAGGCCAGTCAAAAGTACACACCTGCTGGTGTTGTAGACAAATACTGTTTCAAGCGTAGTGGAGCGTATTGTCCTTCCCACATATACTCACTAAGTATGTCAGGCAGAGAAGTGCCAGAATGTGCAAAGAGGAGTGACACATGCCTAAATTCCTCAGGTGCAGGCAGAGTTCTCAGCAGACTAGGGGTGAGTGGCAACAGGAGTCGTAGCGAGTGGCCTGAGCTCCCGGTATCAGCTAGCGGTCGTGTTTCGACCAGAAACCCATCTGCTGTCATCGATTGGTTAACAGGGTCATCCACTTCATCACAAGTGACATCTGAAACCCCCAGTCAACAGTCTGTGGGTTCCTCAGACACAACCCTCAGTTAGCCTGGCCCGGGAGCAGTCCCTGTCCTCCCATTGCCTCTGTCCTATGCTGTTCCCTCCGCCACAGAAGTATCTTACGCTGTGGGTTCAGCTCCACTTTTTAGTGAGGACGATCTACTAGAGGACAGTCAGCAGCTACTGCCCAGCCAAGAAGTGGATGAGACATCCGTTGCTTCCTCCGCTAGGCGGGCAAGTAGTGATGAGGAGAGTGGCGTGGGAATTGGTGTTGCAAGCGTTCAGGCTCCTGAAGCAGACACTGTTGAGGAACATGAGGAGGACATCAGTGACATGCAGACACAACTCGAGTAGGATGAAGCCGATCGCATTTGGGATCATCAGGAGAAGAGGGTTGCAGGTTGCCCATGAGGCAGCAGCTGAGCCAGCAAAGTGGTAGCATGGTTGGCAGTCAGCATGGTGGCAAAAGTGGAACGTCTGGAGACAAACGTGCCCGGGGTAGACCACCTGCTTTGTGGCAGCCTACCTTCCCGGGAAGTAGTGGAATAGGGGTTCCTGGAGACAGTGGCAGTAGCAATCAATCAGTGCGGACTGTTGGTGGGAAAATCAGCTATCCGGTGGTGTGGCAGTTTTTCATCAAGCATCCGGAGGATGTTAACCTGGCCACATGGAAGATGTGTTGGCAGAAGGTGAAATGTGCCCAGGGTTCCAATGTTGGCACCACGGCCCTGCATCAACATATGCAGCGTCACCATAAAGCGGCCTGGGAGAACCGTGGCTCCGATGTGGTGGTCCAGCCTGCTGCATCACTCAGTGGCCAGCCGCTCCCTGTTTCAGCCAACCAAGGCTCCACCAACTCAGCTGAAGGGAGCTGTGTGTCATACCCATCTTATGCTCCTGCTCCTCCTATTTCGAGTCAGTCATTCCTCCAGAAATTCATAGGTGAAGCCATGTCTAAGAGACAATGGTATGCGCCCACTGATCCAACGAGCAGAAGCTGAATGTGCTCCTGTCCAAGTTGCTGGTGCTGCAATCCCTCCCTTTTCAAGTGGTGGACTCTTTTAGAGAACTGATGGCTTGTGCCAAACCGAGGTGGAGAGTGCCAAGCCATAATTTCTTTGCGAAAAAGGCAGTACCAGCCCTGCACAATTTTGTGGAACAGAAGGTGG
This sequence comes from Hyla sarda, assembly GCF_029499605.1. Classification (NCBI taxonomy): domain Eukaryota; kingdom Metazoa; phylum Chordata; class Amphibia; order Anura; family Hylidae; genus Hyla; species Hyla sarda. The sequence continues at coordinate 499,369,637 of NC_079189.1, read as the reverse complement.
GTCAGTCCTTGAGCCTGTCGGTGTGTACCAAAGTGCACGGCAGCACCGACATGTGGAGCTGTAACTACGGTCAGGGACAATACACTTGCTTTACGGCCCACTTTGTGAATGCGGTTCCTGCAGAGCCACAACAGCAACTTGGACAGGTCACACTGCTTCCGCCTCCACGCTCTTAGGCCGTTGGTCCACTGCACGGACAAGTCTCATTGCCCCTCCAACATACTATGTGTGCAGGGCATGGCGGTGTCACACTGTTCTTCACATGGTTTGCCTTGGCGAACGGAGTCACACAGGGGAGGAATTGCTAAAAGTCATTCATCAAGAAATCGAATCATGGCTTACTCCACAAAAACTGGAAATGGGAACCATGGTGACCGACAATGGGAAGAACATCTTGTCTGCGCTGCGACAAGGAAGCCTGAGCCATGCGCCCTGCAACTTGTTCAATCTGGTTGTCAAGCAGTTCCTGAAGTGTTCCCCCATCTGCAAGACATCCTAACAATGGGAAGGAAACTTTGCATGCACTTCAGCCACTTGTACCCTGCAAAGCACACCTTCCTTGAGCTGCAGCATCAGAACGGTATCCCCCAACATAGTCTGATTTGCGACGTTTCCACACATTTGAATTCCACCCTCCATATGTTGGACCAACTATACGAACAGAGAAAAGCCATCACCGATTTCTTGATGATCCAAGCGGATAGGGGGACTCCCCTGTGTAACTTAAATGTCAACCAGTGGCTGCTCATACGTGACACCAGTCATTTGGTCAGGCCCTTTGAGGAAGCCACATTATTAGTCAGTCGCCAGGATTATAGGATGAACAATGTCATTCTACTGCTTTATTTCCTACAACACGTGTTGGAAATGATGGCTGGTCAGGGCACTGGAGATGTGGCGCCTACATCTCACAGCTTCATGAGTCCTGCGGGGGCTGAACTGGAGGGGGAGGGGCACAGTTTAGGTTTCTCAAGATATGCATTTTTTCTAGTCATCTAACAGGATAGAAGGAGCAGCCAGAGGAGCGAGAAGGTTATGAGGAAGGCGAGACAGAGGATCCAAACACACCGTGGCAGTATGCAGTAGAGATGGGGGCAGGGAGTCCCACCGAGTCACTTTCACAAATGGCACGATGCATGCTCAATTGCTTGCGTAGTGACCGCCGAATTGTCACCATTCAGCAGCGGGATGACTTCTGGCTCTCCACCTTATTGGACCCTCGCTACGGCCACAAAATGGGGGACTTTTTTACACAACTGAGAGGGAGGACAAACTGACATACTACAGAGACATCCTACATAGTCATTTGGCCGATGCCTATCTGCACCATCATCCATCCTCTCGCAGGTCTGACTTGGGAGGGGGCCCTCTGCGCTCACCGTCCACTGCCATGGCTGCTGGGGAGGGGTGGGGTGGCAGGAGTAGTACCAGCTCCATCAGCAGCAGCTTGAGTCTACATTCGCTGATGAGTAGCTTTTCTTCACCCGCATATTGATGCAACTCATCAGCAGCAGGTTGACCTGGAGCAGGACCTGAACCAGCAGGTGGTGGCATACCTTGATATGACCATGCCAACACACCATGAAGATCCGCAGGACTTCTGGGCAGCCAAACTTGATTTGTGGCCGCAACTAGCAGAGTTTTCCCTGGAAAAGCTGTCCTTTCCAACATTTGCTAAAACTTACCTTTTCTTAGGATAAAATATATGTTCCCAAACATTTTTTTAAATCAAACAAAAGGAAAGGTGTGCAAAAAATACCATGTGCCACCTACACCACAAAGTATTGATGTGATGCAAAAACCTCTAAAAGGTGGAAGGGAGCAACGTATATTCCATTGTAACCGGTGGAGGTAAAAACTTCCCCTGTAAGGCCCTACTCTCGCCCTATTAATTCCCTTCTTGGGAAGTGTCACTCGCCCTAAAAATGGCGGCCCCACACAGGAACCTCTCCCTATTTCCACCTACAAACACTGCCATTTCCCAGGGTTTTTAGGTGGAAATAGGGAGAGTTTCCTGTGTGGAGCCGCCCTTTTTAGGTCGAGTAACACTTCTCAAGAAGGGAATTAATAGGGGCGTGAGTAGGGCCTTACAGGGGAATTTTTTACCCCCACCTGCTACAATGGACAATACGTTGTTCCCTTCCACCTTTTTGAGGAAAGTGTTACTCGTCTTAAAAAGGGCAGCCCCGCACAGGAACCTCTCCCTATTTCCACCTAAAAACCTTGGGAAACAGCAGTGTTTGTAGGTGGAAATAGGGAGAGGTTCCTGTGTGGGGCCGCCCTTTTTAGGGCGAGTAACACTTGCCAAGAAGGGAATTAATAATGCGAGAGTAGGGCCTTTTACCCCCACTGGTTACATTGAACCATACAATGTTCCCTTCCACCTTTTTAGAGGTCTTTGCATCACATGAATACTTGGTGGTGTAGGTGGTACATGGTGTTTTTTGCACACCTTTCCTTTTGTTTGATTTAAAAAAAATGTGGGGTACATATATTTTATCCTAAGAATATTATTAGGTTGTGTCATTTAGCCGCTATATGGTCTCCTCTTGCTGCCGCAAACTCCAGGCTGTGTCATTCAGCCACTATATGGTCTCCTCATGCTGCCGCCAACTCCAGGCTGTGTCATTCAGCCACTATATGGTCTCCTCATGCTGCTGCCAACCCCAGCAGGATGTGTCATTCAACCACTATATGGTCTCCTCATGATTCCGCCACCTCCAGACTGTGTCATTCAGCCACTATATGGTCTCCTCTTGCTGCCGCCACCTCCAGGCTGTGTCATTCAGCCACTATATGGTCTCCTCTTTCTGCCGCCACCTCCACGCTGTGTCATTCAGGCACTGTATGGTCTCCTCATGCTGCCACCACCTCCACACTGTGTCATTCAGCCCCTATATGGTCTCCTCATGCTGCCGCCACCTCCACACTGTCATTACTACAAGGCAAAGTGTTCTACACCCCTATTGAGGTTCTCTGTAGGCCAGAAATAGTCGTTTTTAATAGAGATTCGCCGCGAATAAATTCGGACTCAACCTAATTTTTTTCGTCAATTTCGGCGAATCGGCTGAATCGAATTTTTCAAAAATTCGCTCATCTCAAATTCGCTCATCTCAAATGTTATATAATGTGAATAATGACTGCTCTGAACTTTACATTATTGCAAATTTTAGTAAATGCGAACATTTACTTTTTTAAAGACAAAAATGCTAATTGTATTAATCCTAATGATTTACTTTACTATAACTATAATGCATTTTTCTATTGTATTTACATTTTTGGATACTTGTTTCTAAACATGCACTTGTATTTTATTCAAAAGGTAAAAAGCCATTTGCCTAAAGCCAGGGGCTTACTTGAAAATCCTGGGGGGCTTCAGAGTAGGATAGAGCATTGTGGTTGTGAAATTAGTTTTGTCCGTTCTTCATGCTGTTTGACTCAACCTTGCTTCTGCTGGAATATATTACCATCCAGATGAAGCATTTTTGTTCATGTGCAGATGCACAGCTTGGCACACGTGCAGCTTACATCATATTTTACCATTTATCTGCTCTGCTTAGGTGACTCTCGCTTGGTGAAATTAGGGATGTGCACACATAGACTTAAAAGGGGGCTTGAGCCCCTGCCCTTTTAATGCATCTGCCCTATAATGCCCTCACTGATTGGGACCTTTGTGGGGTGATGTGGGTCCCATTCAGCTGACATGACTGGTGAAGGTCCCTTACCTCAGGAACTGTGTTGTGTTAACATATAAGGTTTTTACAAACTTTTTTTTTTAATTAGAAGTACCCTTTTTTTCTACTTGAGCCCCTGCCCCCCAAAAAGTCTGTGCACATCCCTGTGTGAAATTGACATTTTAAGTGACCATGTGGCCTGTGTATATGTATTATACAAATGCATATTCTTTTAGCGGTCATTCACTATTATGGTAAAATACTATTAACCCCTTCATGACCCAGCCCATTTTCACCTTCAGGACCTGGGCATTTTTTGAAAATCTGACCACTGTCACTTTAAACATTAATAACTCTGGAATGCTTTTACTTATCATTCTGATTCCGAGATTGTTTTTTTGTGACATATTCTACTTTATGTTATTGGTAAAATTTCACTGATATTTGCATCCTTTCTTGGTAAAAAATCTAAAAATTTCATGAAAATTTTGAACATTTAGCATTTTTCTAACTTTGAAAGTCTCTGCTTGAAAAGAAAATGGATATTCCAAATAAATTACATATTGATTCACATATACAATATGTCTACTTTGTGTTTGCATAAAAAAATTGACAAGTTTTTACTTTTGGAAGACACCAGAGGGCTTCAAAGTTCCGCAGCAATTTTCCAATTTTTCTCAAGATTTTCAAAATCGTAATTTGTCAGGGCCCAGTTCAGGTTGGAAGTGGATTTTAAGGGTCTTCATATTAGAAATACCCCATAAATGACCCCATTATAAAAACTGCACCCCCCAAAGTATTCAAAATGACATTCAGTAAGTGTTTTAACCCTTTAGGTGTTTCACAGGAATAGCAGCAAAGTGAAGGAGAAAATTCTAAATCTTCATTTTTTACACTCGCATTTTCTTGTAGACCCAATTTTTGAATTTTTACAAGGGGTAAAAGGAGAGAAATCACCATAAAATTTGTAACCCAATTTCTCTTGAGTAAGGAAATACCTCATATGTGTATGTAAAGTGTTCGGCGGGCGCAGTAGAGGGCTCAGAAGGGAAGGAGCGACAATGGGATTTTGGAGAGTGAGTTTTTTCAGAAAGGGTTTTTGGGGGGCATGTCCCATTTAGGAAGCCCCTATGGTGCCAGAACAGTGGACCCCCCCACATGTGACCCAATTTTGGAAACTATACCCCTCATGGAATGTAATAAGGGGTGCAGTGAGCATTTACACCTCACCTCCGGGACGCAGCGCCGCCGGGACCGCATGGAGGATGTCGGTCGTGCCGGGACCGCTCGGGATGCCGCATGGATGGGTAAGTGACACCGGGGGACGGGTAAGGGACACTTAGCAGAGCGGTGTGTGTCCCGATCCCTGTGATCGATACTCACACACCGCGCTGCTAAGTATTCTGATAGCGAAACGCTGCTATCAGCTAGTCAGATTTGACCAGCTGATAGCAGCGATCGCTGGGGGGGTGGGGGATGAAACCCCCCGTGGTCGCATGGTAAGATGGCTGGCTATCAGTGATAGCCACCATCTTACCGGGCGCTGCGGGATGCCGCGAGTAGCGGCAAAAATGTTCATGACGTACCTGTATGTCATGGGTCGGGAACACCTTGCCACCCATGACGTACAGGTATGTCATAGGTCGGGAAGGGGTTAAAATAGTGTATGTATAAAACATGAACTATGTATGGTTTCCATGGGAAGCATGGTTACTGATTTCTGATACGTTTTGTGAGTACCATTGTAGTTAAACCATCTGAGATAGATGATCTTTATTGAACCAATATATGCAACAAAGACGTTCCCTTATTTCATTGATGCAGACTTCATTGTGAATAATTGGTGCTCTATGGGATGTATGAAACTACAAGCATGAACAGACTGAAATGAATGTCAGCTGAAGAACGTCTGCTGAAGATGATTTTGTCCTTTTAGGCTTATTGTAGTTTATATGTTCAGTGTATATGCCTGGAAATGCTCAAAGAAATATACAGAACAGGTCCATAGACTATCACTAAGTATCCCTTTGGCATCATCCTGACAGTACTGTATATGTCAGAATACCTTTTATACTGCATAGAAAAGCATAGTCTGCCATGTTTTCCTTTTTAAAGAATTGGCCCATGCAAAAATTGTATACTGTACAGTTTTTGTCTTTTTTTCTTTTTCGCAATAGCACACTACTGAATGTACAATATATTCAGCTTTATTGCATATAGTGGCATATGACTTTACCATCAGCATATATATCTTGGATTTTTGTCATTTGCTTTTTTTTTTACGTTTACGCCATTTATCGTGTAGGATTACAAACATTATCGGGGACATTTATCATTATGGCTTTGTGTGAATGTAATATATATATATATATATATATATATATATATATATTACACACACACAGTCATGGCCATAAATGTTGGTACCCCTGAATTTTTTCTAGTAAAGGAAGTATTTCTCACAGAAAGGGATTGCAGTAACACATGTTTTGCTGTAACATGTTTTTTCCTTAGTGTGCATTGGAACTAAACCAAAAAAGGGAGGAAAAAAGTAAAATTAGACATAATGTCACACCAAACTCCAAAAATGGGCTGGACAAAATTATTGGCACCCTTAACTTAATATTTGGTTGCACACCCTATGGAATAAATAGCTGAAATCAGTGGCTTCCTATAACCATCAATAAGCTTCTTACACCTCTCAACCGGAATGTTGGACCACTCTTCCTTTGCAAACTTCTCCAGGTCTCTCTTATTGGAAGGCGCCTTTTCCCAACAGGAATTTTAAGATCTCTCCACAGGTGTTCAATGGGATTTAGATCTGGACTCATTGACAACTCTCCAGCGCTTTGTTGCCATCCATTTCTGGGTGCTTTTTGACGTATGTTTAGTGTCATTGTCCTGCTGGAAGACCCAAGATTTTGGATGCAAACCCAGCTTTCTGACACCGGGCTGTACAGTGCGACCCAAAATCCATTGGTAATCCTCAGATTTCATGATGCCTTGCACTTAATCAAGGCACCAAGTACCAGAGGCAGCAAAACAACCCCAAAACCTCATTGAACCTCCACCATATTTCACTGTAGGACGATTTGTATGATAAAGCGGGTGATTTATATTTTTATAGGGTAGGGGCTTTTATTATTACTTTTTTAACGTTTTTATTATTTGTTTTACAATACTGGATCTCTAATACGGGGGACCGAATGACATCACAGTTGGAGCTTTGGGGGACCCGAATAGGTAAATATGACTTTTTTTTTCATGCTGTTCCCAGACATATTTTAAAGTTTTTTTTAGTATCCAGATAGGGTCTATTCATGCGTACAGTTGATGCTGAGGGTTTGAAGCTGCAGATTTGATGCTTTGTTCAGTCATTTAGTTTACATCAAACTCATAAATGTAATGAAATGCAGCATAAAATCTGCAGCTTCAAATCCTGCACATCAAATACGCACAGAATACTGTATGAATAGAACCCTAAGTAGTATTTTTAGAAATTGGCTGACTGAGAGTTGTGAGCCTGTAGGGATGGTTAGGAGATATTCCAAGATATTCTGCAAGTTTTCCTGTAAGGTTTTTTGCTTTCTGCTTACATCTGTGCTTTTAGCACCTTGTTCCGGGAACATTGGTAAGATCTGTTATGTTATGCTCTGCTATGATATCAGTGTTTTTAGAATGTAGAAATTTGAAACAAGTTTAACTCTGCACTGTCTGTAAAATGAGCATTGAGTAGATTGTGCAGTTAGTTACACATGCAGCATTCGCAGTTTGCCTTCTTTAGTATCCATTCCATCTATATCAAAAACAGAAAATACAAATAAAACAAAAAAATGCCTTACAATGACCTGTGTAGTTATTTCTAAAATATTTAGGACCAGGTCCTGGAGAGTAAAAGTGGCAAGCCCATGCATTCCCCCATGCTGGATGGCTTGGCCACACACTAACTTACTTCCTGGTGACAGCTCCTGAACATATGACACTCTGCTTCAATATAAAGTAGTGAGTAGTGTACCATTAAAAGAAAGAACAACATTTTTATTTAAATGTGACAGGTGTACTCACTTATGTGAAAGATACTGTGATACGGTAGTAAACCTGTATTTTCAGCCAACTATCGGCAAAAAAAATCCAACCAACACAATTTTTTTTCAATCAGTAATTTTGGCTGAATTTTATCTTGCGTCTTAACCATCTTAACTTCAGACTGTACCAACTGTCTGGTCTCTAAATTTTTGTAGAACTTTTTAGCTGCTAATTCTGTTCTTGACAGCCTCTTAATCTACATGTACCACAACAACCATCCACTGAAAGCAAATACATAACATAATGTATTAAAGAGCGTGTTCGGGGCACAAGCTATTTTTTTCTCCTGGGCTGGAGGTAATATACAGATAATAAACATAGTATACTCACCTCCTCCTGCCCCCCTGTAGCTGCTGTCCCAATGCTCCTGGCCCTCTGCTGGTCTTTGTTTCTTTTGGGTTGTGGGATTTTCAGTCCCTACAGGACCTGCCCACTTAGCTAATCCATGATGAAGGTGGAATACTACTGCAACAAATTTTGCTTTTGCGCAGAATACCCCTTTAGGTAGGCCAAAGGATAGTAAAATACTCATCACAAAACACCTTTGCTTGGTGATTTTTTTAAAATTTAGTTTCATAACACAATCTTTTTAAAATCATTTGACCATTTTAACTGTAGTAGAGGTGAGTGCATGGATTAATGCAGCCATTGACTAAATTTCAAATGCAAATGTGTTTTCATTAAATGCAAGTAACCTTCAGTCTTCTAATTATAATATGGAAATAACTTTGGCTTTCAATTCTTGGCAAATGCAGTTACCCCACAGGTGGCGGTGAGGTACTAGTACTGGCATCCTTCATATGCTGTTACACTTTTACGTGATAAACATCCCTGGTGAACAGTAAAGGAATACTAATGCTTCTCCATGGAAATCACTTGTTTTTAAAACACTAATAAAATATTATTCATTGTGTGCTCAGCAGCAGATGCAACTCTTTTTCCTGTGACAATGTGTGGGAATATTTTTATTAATCATTTTTTTATTTATAATGATTGCCAGATCCATAGAAGCCCGGTGTCACCGGTGGGCACTGTCTCATCCAGTATTGTGGTCTGTATTGGCTGAATGGTCATGAGGATATTTTCAGATTTTTCCATCCAGTTATATTAGCTACAGACTTCCTCATTATTCTATCATTCATTGCTCCCATTACATTAAGTAGAGCTTACTCTACTATATCTAAAGATTAATGAAAATGAACCTCTATTTCTTGCCGTGGGTTCTTGGTCAAAATTTTTATGTGAAATCTGACAGTTCAATTCCCCAGCAGTATATTGAAATCTTAATAGTGTATTGATTTTGTTTACCAATGGATTTAACCCTGTTCATCTGATCCTACTTAAAGCGGCTAAAACATTACAAAGAAAACTTTTCAGGAAATATTATTAAGTGAAAGTAATAAGATGGGAATGTCCTGATGAGTTCTATCAATATTTAGTCCATATGGTAAAGTAAAACTGACCCTGGGCCTTGTGCATGTCTCAGCTCACATGATTTCTTGGTGTTTAAGGAGTAGTGCAGCAAAAAACAACTTATCCCCTATTTACGACCCCTGCAGGAAGCCGCGGACGACCCCCCCCATGTATCTCTATGGGATGCATGGAGGGGGTGTGTTGGCTGGCGCTCAGTGTGGGGGTCAGCACGCCCCCTTCCAGCAGACTGCCGGGGCCCCGTTCAGGAGATTGTGGAGGGTCCCAGCGCTCGGACTACCCCACCCCCACCTGCGATCTATAACTTATTCCCTATCCTTTGGATCGGGGATAAGTTATTTTCACGACACAACTCCTTTAATTTTCAAACATACAGGGGGAGATAAATAACATTGTGCACCAAAAACTTACTTACACCCTCAGGGGCCAGTGGAAGCACGCGACTCGTTCAAAACAATTGTCCATTTTATTCGCCTGCTGCATTTATGTCCTCCCCTTGCCATGTGTTAATATACACTGAATAAAGCTCTTGATTTTACTTTCAAGTTACCCCGGTGTACCGCTTACCTTCTTGTGTATGCTGGTATTTATATAGGGTTAAACCTGATGTCAGGTTCGCTTTAATGGAAAGTGGGGATGGGCTGGTGGTAAAGGAGGTGTGGCCTAAATGTAATGCCCTGCGCTAAAAATGCACTGAATTTTGAAGCACTAGCATAATATTAAGCCAGCTAATACATTATGTCAACTGTAGTCTAAGGCTAATAATATTCATTTGAGAAAACGAGCTAAATTCCAATATGAAATGGTCTTCTTTGTGTGTGTGTTGTAAGACAGTGACAGGAATGGTAGTCAGAGATCGCTGACTACATGTCAAAATTAAAACTATCATATGGAGAATCCAGGATAGCCCAGAATTGATCAGGAAGCTACTTCCATCGGGGGCTAATGTGTTTCTTAGACATTGTTCAGACTTTGCTCTCTTGTGCCAGCTATTGGAGGTGACAACCCAGTAAGTCAATGTTCAACTTTCTTTTTCCCAAGCAGGGTCATATTTACAGCGTGTGCTGCACCAGGCACATGGACAGAATACACCCCATTAGGTTGCTTCCACAAGGTTTAAAATATTTAAAGGGGTAGTCTGCTGGAATTTTTTTTTCTTTAGATCAAGTGGTGCCATGAAGTTAAACAGATTTGAAAATTACTTCTATTTAAAAATCTTAACCCTTCCAGTACTTATGAGCTGCTGTATGTTCCAGAGGAAGTTCTTTTCTTTTTGAATTTCCTTTCTGTCTTACCACATTGTTCTCTGCTGACTCCTCTGTCCATTTTAGGAACTGTCCAGAGTAGGAGCAAATCCCCATAGCAAACCTATCTGCTCCGTACATTTCCTAAAATGGACAGAGGTGTCAGCAGAGAGTGGTCAGACAGAAATACAATTCAAAAATAACTTCCTGTGAAGCATATAGGAGCTGATAAGTACTGGAAGGATTAAGATTTTTAAATAGAAGTAATTTACAAACTGTTTAATTTTCTGGCACAAGTTGATTTAAAAAAAATTTTTTCAGGGGAGTACCCCTTTAAGTGCAGTTTTTTTTCCGAATATGCAGCAAAAATGTCATATATTACATGCAGATTTTGTCACAGATTTATCTGTTCTGGCCCATTTGGATTTAACCAAAAGGAGTAAAATATTTTTTTCTTCAGGCCACAGCATTGCAGGTGTCAGCAGAGAGCACTGTGGTCAGACAGAAATGAAATTCAAAAAGAAAAGAACTTCCTGTGGAGCATATAGGAGCTGATAAGTACTGGAAGGATTAAGATGCTTAAACAGAAGTAATTTACAAATCTATTTAACTTTCTGGCACCAGTTGAGAAAATAGTTTTCCAGGGGAGTACCCCTTTAATTGATTTTTTCCCCGAATATGCAGCAAAAATGTCATACATTACATGCAGATTTTGTCACAGACTCATCTGTTCTGACCCATTTGGATTTAACCAAAAGGGATAAAATATTTTTTTTTCGTCAGGCCACAGCATTGCAGCAGTAGCTATATCAAAAGTCATTTTTTACTCACTGAAGTTATGCCCCCCTTAACACTGCTGCCCTAGACATGGACCCTTGGATGCCTAATGGCAAATAAAGCCCTGCTAAAACGATAGATGAGGAAGGCTAAAACAAACTTAAAGGGGTACTCCTGTGGAAAACCTTTTTTTTTTTATCAACTAGTGCCAGAAATTGAAACAGATTTGTAAATTACTTCTATTAAAAATCTTAATCCTTCCAGTACTTTTTAGGGTCTGTATACTACAAAGGAAATGTTTTTCTTTTTGGATTTGTCTTATGTCACGACCACAGTGCTCTCTGCTGTCATCTCTGTTCATTTTAGGAACTGTCCAGAGCAGCATATGTTTGCTATGGGGATTTTCTACTGCTCTGGACAGTTCCTAAAATGGACAGCAGAGGTCAGCAGAGAGCACTGTGGTCGTGACATAAGAGAAATCCAAAACGAAAAACATTTCCTCTGTAGTATACAGCCCCTAAAAAGTACTGGAAGGATTAAGATTTTTTAAAAGAAGTAATTTACAAATCTGTTTAACCTTCTGGCACCAGTTGATCTAAACAAAATAGTTTTCCACAGGAGTACCCCATTAATGACCCCTTATAAAACCAGTTTAGACTCCAGGGCTCAAGTCCTGAAGGGACGCATGGGAACAGAGTTCCTGCACTTTTTCTGCAGCAAGATCACTGTTCCTATTAGCAGGAGTCCTGTAGGACCAGCCCCTGAGTAAAAAATGTGGGTACCCACACTTTTTTCTTAGGACTTTATACCTAGACGCTATATGTGCCATACTCAATTTCTTATTGTATAGTATTTTCTACTATATATTTTAGACAGCAGGGGAAAAAAATGAAGGTTTTAAAGATCCCTTGAATGTTAACATCTTTCGTAAAAAGCAGGGCCATACCACGCCCACCCTATATCCCCCATATCCCAATACATTTAAGAACCATTGTCTATTTTAACAGAATGTGTAGTCACAGTACTTTATTATTGCACATATATTTTAGTCTGTACTTTTCATTTTCAAAAATTTGCTTCACAAAACTATACTAACAGAACCAATTTTTTCTGTTGTGCATACGAAATAGATATATAGATATATATATATATATATATTTAATCAAGTAGTGTTTCAGAATCTTCTAAAGAATGCCCCTGATACACGGCATACTGTGTCCCAATGTTTAACTAAACTGTAATCTTTAGATGTCTTGCAAATCCTGGCCTACATCCCAGATTTTTGTTCTTTACAGATAATCTTCTTAAAACTTAAAAAAGATACATTAAACCTAAATCTAAATCTTTATACAAGTCACATGCCATAGACTTAACCAAATTGAACCTGCTAGTATATAACAATTTTGTAAGATTATGTCTGCATATTTGAACATGTTAAAGTGAAACCTGGTTTATACAGTAACAATAAAAACCACATCCCTTAAAGGGGTCATCCACCATAAGGTGATTTTAGTATGTACCTGGCAGACAGTAATGGACATGCTTAGGAAGGATCTGCGCTTGTCTTGGGGCTAAATGGCTATGTTGTGAGATTACTATAACACTGAGGCTAGCTTTTTGTGAAATGGCTATATACTGTTGGAAATCCCTCTGTCAAACTACCCATAAAGTCCCTTGTTTGTAAGTGTGAGGTCACTTTTCTCACTTTTCCTCCCATTGAAGCACAGGTGTGTTGCCTTCCATACTTTGCTGTCAACAATAGACCAGTGTTTTCTAACCTGGGTGCTTCCAGCTGTTGCAAAACTAAAATTCACTGGAGAAGGATCTCCTTCCCACCCAGCAATTGCTCCACCCATTGAAGCAGACAGCCTCCCTCTGATCACCTGACGTGTGATGTCATTTCTCAGGCCACACTTCATCCTGGTAAGACGACAGTAATTTTGTATGCTGTTAAAAATAAACATTGCGGCAAAGATTGCAGAAGAATTGTTAGACTATCCATCAAACACAGGTACAGACACTATATTAAGAACTGCACTAACTTTGCAGCCCTTGTAGCATAAACAGATAAAAAAAAAATCCTGGAATATGTGCATATTTGATCCACAGGATTTGAAGCTGCAAATTTTATGTTGAAGATTTCAATGTAAACTAATTGACTAAACACAGCGTTCAATCTGCAGCTTTAAATCCTGCGCATCCAATATGCACAGAATACTGTACGTGTGGATTCACCTATTAACTTCAATGTGAAGCTAAATCAGCACAAAATATGCAGCAGATCCTGTACATGTGAATGCACTCTAAAGATGTTTTTGCTTTTACCTGGAATATCCCCTTAACCCCTTAACGACGCAGGACGTATATTTACGTCCTGCGCCGGCTCCCGGGATATGAAGCGCTGCGACCCCACATGACATTGCGTCGGTCCCGGCGCTCATCAACGGCCGGGACCCGCGGCTAATACCACACATCGCCGATCGCGGCAATGTGCGGTATTAACCCTTTAGAAGCGGCGGTCAAAGCTGACCACCGCTTCTAAATCGAAAATGAAAGTATCCCGGCTAGTCAGTCGGGCTGTTCGGGACCGCCGCGGTGAAATCACGGCGTCCCGAACAGCTTACAGGACTCCGGGAGGGCCCTTACCTGCCTCCTCGGTGTCCCCCCCTTGAATCACCCCCCTTTTCCCATAAAAAAATAAAACAGTGTAAATAAAAATAAACATATGTGGTATCGCTGCGTGCATAAATGTCCAAACTATAAACATATATAATTAATTAAACTGCACGGTCAATTGCGTACGTGCAAAAAAATTCCAAAGTCCAAAAAAGCGTATTTTGGTCACTTTTTATACCATTAAAAAATGAATAAAAAGTGATAAAAAAGTCTGATCACAACAAAAATCATACCGTTAAAAACTTCAGATCACAGCGCAAAAAATGAGCCCTCATACCACCCTGTACATGGAAAAATAAAAAAGTTATAGGGGTCAGAAGATGACATTTTTAAACGTATAAATTTTCCTGCATGTAGTTATGATTTTTTCCAGAAGTACGACAAAATCAAACCTATATAAGTAGGGTATCATTTTAACTGTATGGACCTACAGAATAATGATAAGGTGTCATTTTTACCGAAATATGCACTGCGTAGAAACGGAAGCCCCCAAAAGTTACAAAATAGCGTATTTTCTTCGATTTTGTCACACAAAGATTTTTTTCTCCGTTTCGCCCTGAATTTTTGGGTAAAATTACTAATGTCACTGGAAAGTAGAATTGGTGACTCAAAAAATAAGCCATAATATAGATTTTTAGGTGGAAAATTGAGAGAGTTATGATTTTTAAAAGGTAAGGAGGAAAAAACGAAAGTGCAAAAACGGAAAAACCCTGAGTCCTTAAGGGGTTAAAGAGGACTAACCCCCAATAATTGAGATCTTATTATCATTAAATAGCTAAGGGTAGCCTGATCACATACCTTCTTACAGTTTTCTCCTCTTTTTCCTAAGATATGTGGGTTTATAGTTTGACAATTCAGGGAATCAGTCAGATGGGTGTAAAATACATTTTTACAAATAGGAGTGAACAGATGATGGGCAGGATTATACAGTCAGGGGGTATGGATAGTTTGCACTAAAGGACATGTATGCCTAATACACCCCCCCCCCCTAACTGTATAATTCTGCCCATTTCCTGATATTCACTCCATTATTAAAATTAAGTTCACGCCCATCTGACTGATTCCCTAAATAAGCCCTCATATCTCAGGAAAGGGAGGGTGAACCAAGAAACTGTAAAATGGTGTGTGATCAGGGTACCCTAAGATATTTAATGATAATTCAATCTCATTTTTGGGGTTTGATCACAGGTCCTCTTTAATAGTATGCCTTATACACTGCTCAAAAAAATAAAGGGAACACTTAAACAACACAATGTAACTCCAAGTCAATCACACTTCTGTGAAATCACACTGTCCACTCAGGAAGCAACACTGATTGACAATCAATTTCACATGCTGTTGTGCTAATGGAACAGACAACAGGTGCAAATTATAGGCAATTAGCAAGACAACCCAATAAAGAAGTGGTTCTGCGGGTGGTGACAACAGACCACTTCTCAGTTCCTATGCCTTCTGGCTGATGTTTTGGTAACTTTTGAATGCTGGCAGAGCTTTCACTCTAGTGGTAGCATGAGGCTGAGTCTACAGCCCACACTAGTGGCTCAGGTAGTGCAGCTCATCCATGATGGCACATCAATGCGAGCTGTGGCAAGGAGGTTTTCTGTATCTGTCAGCGTAGTGTCCCGAGCATGGGGGCGGTACCCGGAGATGTGGAGGTGGCCGTAGGAGGGCAACAACCCAGCAGCAGGACCGCTACCTCTGCCTTTCTGCAAGGAGCAGCACTGCCAGAGCCCTGCAAAATGACCTCCAGCAGGCTACAAATGTGCATGTGTCCACTCAAATGGTCAGAAACAGACTCCATGAGGGTGGTATGAGGGCCCGACGTCCACAGGTGTGTTGTGCTTATAGTCCAACACCGAGAAGGACGTTTGCCATTTGCCAGAGAACACCAAGATGAAGTGCCCTGTGCTCTTTACAGATGAAAACAGGTTCACACTGAGCACATGTGACAGACTCGACAGAGTCTTGAGACGCTATGGAGAACGTTCTGCTGCCTGCAACATCCTCCTGCATGACCAGTTTGACAGTGGGTCAGTAATGGTGGGGGATGGCATTTCTTTGGGGGCCGCACAGCCCTCCATGTGCTTGCCAGAGGTAGCCTGACTGCCATTAGGTACCGAGATGGATGTGGATCTGCTGGACCTGTGTGGCAGATGACTCAGACTGTATCAGGGAGCGGAGTCTAAGGTGCCGCTGGTTTTCACCAGAGGCCGCCGCAAAGCGGGATGGACTTGCTGAGCCAGGCGGCACCCAGGTCGCTACCCCTGGCACGGCTCGACCACACAGGCAGCTGAGGAGATACGAGGCACAGGAGGGATAAGGCAGCTTGTAGTCAGGAAAGCAGAAGGTCAAGCCAGGCAGCACAGTAGCGTAGTCAGGATATAGCAGGAGGCCAATAGGCAGGCGGCAGAAGAGCAAGGACAAGTCACAGAGCAAAGGATCAGATACACGGTAAGGGAACTCTCAGGAATGCTTTCTCTCAGGCACAAGGCAATAAAGATCCAGCAGGGAAGTGAGGAGGGTGGAGGAATTTATTTATGAGCCACAGGTGAATTACACAAATGAACGCTCTGGCCCTTTAAATCTTAAAGCTCCTGCGCACACACGCCCTAGGGGATGGGACACACGCGCCAGAGCAGAGAGGCAGAGGCGGGGGCAGGAGAAGCACCAGGTGATTGACAGACTGGGGCTCGCATGCGGGCGCATCCCAGCCCCGCCGGCAGCAGCAAGTAATGGGACCATGCGCTCACGTGCCATGTGCGACCGGAGAGCATAACGTAACACTAATGCAAGACAATGCTAGACCTCATGTGGCTGGAGTGTGTCAGCAGTTCCTGCAAGAGGAAGGCATTGATGCTATGGACTGGCCCGCCCGTTCCCCAGACCTGAATCTGATTGAGCTCATCTGGGACATCATGTCTCGCTCCATCCACCAATGCCACGTTGCACCACAATGGATGCTTTAGTCCAGGTCTGGGAGACATCCCTCAGGAGACCATCCACCACCTCATCAGGAGCATGCCCGGGCATTGTAGGGAGGTCATACAGGCACATGGAGGCCACAAACACTACTGAGCCTCATTTTGACTTGTTTTAAGGACATTACATCAAAGTTGGATCAGCCTGTAGTGTGGTTTTCCACTTTGATATTGAGTGTGACTCCATATCCAGAGCTCCATGGGTTGATAAATTTGATTTCCATTGATAATTTTTGTGTGATTTTGTTGTCAGCACATTCAACTATGTAAAGATGAAAGTATTTCATACGATTAGTTCATTCATTCAGATCTAGGATGTGTTATCTTAGTGTTCCCTTTATTTTTTTGAGCAGTGTATAATTGCTTATGCTTTCTATGGTAAG
Source organism: Hyla sarda (assembly GCF_029499605.1). Lineage (NCBI taxonomy): Eukaryota > Metazoa > Chordata > Amphibia > Anura > Hylidae > Hyla > Hyla sarda. The sequence continues at coordinate 499,352,388 of NC_079189.1, read as the reverse complement.
CTCCAAACTGCAGCTTGTATAATGGGTAAGAGCATTTCCGAATTATCACCACAACACATCTTCATGTCTCTGAGACTTCTTTCAAATAATATACTTTTATAATGATCTATACCTCATGTGCAGAACATCACCTTCCTTGATTTACTCCACATTCTTATTCTGGGATGGCTTGTTTTCCAGGAGATTATGACACTGACAATCTACCACTGCCACTTTACTGATGAAGCTGCTGCTGTCCCTTATTTATGACTTCTTCTAGCTGAGGTGTGCCCAGTTTTTACTTCCTAATTCTTGTTGTGGAGGAAAATCAACAGAGGAGGAAGCTTTTGTCTTCATATACTGTCCTCATATATTTTTGTCATATCCCGACCTCATATCCCGTCCTCCTTTCCCGACCTCCTATCCTGACCTCCTATCCTGTCCTCCTCCTATCCCGTCCTACTATCCCATCCTCCTATCCCATCATCCTATTCCGTCCTCCTATCTCGACCTCGTATCTCGACCTCCTATCCTGACCTTCTATCTCGACCTCCAATCCTGACCTCTTATGCCGTCCTCCTTTCCCGTCCTCATATCTCGACGTCCTATCCCGACCTTCTATCCCTACCTCCTATCCCGACCTTCTATCCTGTCCTCATATCTTGACCTCCTATCTTGACCTCCTATCTCAACCTCCTATCCTGACCTCCTATCTCGACCTCCTATCTCGACCTCCTATCCCGTCCTCCTTTCCTGTCCTCATATCTCAACCTCCTATCTCGACCTCATATCCCGTCCTCATATCTTGTCCTCCTATCTGAACCTCCTATCTCGACCTCCTATTAACCTCTTATCTCGACCTCCTATCCCGACCTCCTATCCCGTCCTCCTATCCCGACCTCCTATTTCGTCCTCCTATCCTGTCCTCCTATCTCGACCTCCTATCTCGACCTCCTATCCCAACCTCCTATTACAAACTCCTATGTTCACACAGTGGCCGAGATTTACTACAGCACATGTACCAGAATTTTGGTTGAGCATTCACTATATAGCCTTATACTTAGTGGATATACCCTTATACTGAGTGAATATACCTTCTACTTGCTAAATATAACTTATACTGAGTAATTATATATCCTTATACTGAGCAGACATACCCTTATAATGAATGAATATAGCCTCTACTACTACTACTCTATATACTGTGTGAATATAGACTTATACTGAGTGACTATAACCTTATACTGAGTGAATGTAGCCTTATAACGTGTGTATATAGCCTTATGCTGATTGACTATAGCCTTAAAGGGGTACTCCGGTGGAAAACATTTTTTTTTTTTTTTTAAAGGGTCACTCTCATTAAAACAAATTTTTGCTATTGCACTCCTTATGGTAAATGAAAAATATTTCTAATATACTTTGTTTTAAAAAAATTACGTTTTCTATGTTTTATTTGTGCTTAAAAAAGCTCAAGAGCATTTTCCCCCAACTCATACACAGACTTTGGACCAAAGTCCGAACACAGGAAGTGCCGCCTGGAGTGCTGGGGGGGGGGTGTCCAGCCTCATCCAATCATAGCTCCTCTCACACATAACTGCCATATGCTGTTGGCTGGACATCCCCCCCCCCCCCCCCCCTCAGCACTCCAGGCGGCACTTCCTGTGTTCGGACTTTGGTCCAAAGTCTGTGTATGAGTTGGGGGGAAATGTGCTCTTGAGCTTTTTTAAGCACAAATAAAACATAGAAAACGTCATTTTTTTTAAACAAAGTATATTAGAAATATTTTTCATTTACCATAAGGAGTGCAATAGCAAAATTTTGTTTTTATGAGAGTGCCCATTTAAATCAACTGGTGCCAGAAAGTTAATCAGATTTTTTAACTACTTCTATTAAAGAATCTTTACCCGTCCAGTACTTTTTAGCAACTGTATGCTACAGAGGAAATTATTTTCTTTTTGAATTTATTTTTTTGTTTTGTCCACAGTTCTCTCAGCTGACACCTGGTGCCGGTATCGGGAACTGTACAGAGCAGGAGAAAATCCCCATAGCAAACCTATATACAGGCATCAGGTGTAATCAGAGAGCACTGTAAGACAAAAACGAAATTCAAAAAGAAAAGAATTTCCTATGTAGCATACAGCTCCTTAAAAGTACTGGAATGGTAAAGATTTTTTAATAGAAGTAATTTACAAATCTGTTTAACTTTCTGGCACCAGTTGATTTAAAAAAAAAGTTTTCCACCAGAGTACCCCTTTAAACTGAGTGACTGTAGCCTTATACTATATGAATAGTGCCTAATGGAAACATTTGCATCTTTTTTCCTTCTGGGTTCCACCCTGGTTTTGGTTTAAAAAAGAAAAAGTGGCCAAAATGAGCACGAAGATGAAGATGAAAATACCATGTGTGAACATAGCCTAAAATGTGATCTTTCACACAAGACAAAATGTTTTTCTTTTCATAATAGAAAATATTTACTTGCAAATATGTTGTTCTAGACAGATATCTTTATCAACAACTAATTATTCAAATATTTGACCATTATTCACACTAAATAAACCTCTCTGTAAATATAGGCACATACACAATAGGACATATTCAGTTGCTTCTTATGGCAAACAATATAAAAAGGATATCAAAGAAAACGTGAAGGATACAGGGTTCTAGAAAATTTCATTTCCGAATCACTGCCAGGGGAATGCTGCATCTGGACTTACTTTATTAATACACAGGCTTTAAGGGGATCCAGTGCTTTCTCACTTCTGATTCTTAAGCTGCCATCAGCCGGGGGATTAAAAGTCTGTAAACTCATCCTAAAGCCTCTCAATTCTGCTCTTTAGCCCACAATATTTAACTGGCATCTCAGATTGACCCAATTTTTAAGTTTAAGCAGGGTAAACACATTGATAAGAAATGGTGTATATATATATATATATATATATATATACTGTGAGACAGTGAAAGAAATGGTTGTTGTTAATCGCTATATTCATCCAAGGTGCCTGTTGTATGTGGATACCAGGTTTCATGAAGCGCATATCTCTTCCAGGTAAAGCTGGGTGAGATATGGGGAATGCAGAAAATAGTTTCCCCACTCTGGTGGGGAAAAAAAATTGTCATATCAACTGGCTCCAGAAAGTTAAACAGATTTGTAAATTACTTCTATATAAAAATCTTAATCTTTTAAGTACTTATCAGCTGCTGTATGCTCCACAGGAAGTTGTTGTTCTTTTCTGTCTGACCACAGTGCTCTCTGCTGACACCTCTGTCCATATCAGGAACTGTCCAGAACAGGAGCAAATCCCCATAGAAAACCTCTCCTGCTCCAGACAGTTCCTGACATGGACAGAGGTATAAGCAGAGAGCACTGTGGTCAGACAGAAAAGAACAACTCAACTATTAGTATACAGCAGTTGATAAGTACTGGAAGGATTAAGATTTTTTTTGATAGTAGTAATGTATGTCACGATGCCGGCTGGCAGGTAGTGGATCCTCTGTGCCAGAGAGGGATTGGCGTGGACCGTGCTAGTGGACCGGTTCTAAGCCACTACTGGTTTTCACCAGAGCCCGCCGCAAAGCGGGATGGTCTTGCTGCGGCGGTAGTGACCAGGTCGTATCCACTAGCAACGGCTCACCTCTCTGGCTGCTGAAGATAGGCGCGGTACAAGGGAGTAGGCAGAAGCAAGGTCGGACGTAGCAGAAGGTCGGGGCAGGCAGCAAGGATCGTAGTCAGGGGCAACGGCAGAAGGTCTGGAACACAGGCTAGGAACACACAAGGAACGCTTTCACTGGCACAATGGCAACAAGATCCGGCAAGGGAGTGCAGGGGAAGTGAGGTGATATAGGGAAGTGCACAGGTGAACACACTAATTGGAACCACTGCGCCAATCAGCGGCGCAGTGGCCCTTTAAATCGCAGAGACCCGGCGCGCGCGCGCCCTAGGGAGCGGGGCCGCGCGCGCCGGGACAGAACAGACGGGGAGCGAGTCAGGTACGGGGGCCGGGGTGCGCATCGCGAGCGGGCGCTACCCGCATCGCGAATCGCATCCCGGCTGGCAGCGGAATCGCAGCGCCCCGGGTCAGAGGATGTGACCGGAGCGCTGCAGCGGGGAGAGTGAAGCGAGCGCTCCGGGGAGGAGCGGGGACCCGGAGCGCTCGGCGTAACAGTACCCCCCCCCCCTTGGGTCTCCCCCTCTTCTTAGAGCCTGAGAACCTGAGGAGCAGACTTTTGTCTAGGATGTTGTCCTCAGGTTCCCAGGATCTCTCTTCAGGACCACAACCCTCCCAGTCCACCAAAAAAAAAGTTTTCCCTCTGACCTTCTTGGAAGCCAAGATTTCTCTGACAGAGAAGACGTCCGAGGAGCCGGAAACAGGAGTGGGAGGAACAGATTTGGGAGAAAAACGGTTGAGGATGAGTGGTTTGAGAAGAGAGACGTGAAAGGCATTAGGGATACGAAGAGAAGGAGGAAGAAGAAGTTTATAAGAGACAGGATTAATTTGACACAAAATTTTGAAAGGACCAAGATAGCGTGGTCCCAACTTGTAGCTAGGGACACGGAAGCGGACATATTTAGCGGAGAGCCATACCTTGTCTCCAGGGGAAAAAACGGGAGGAGCTCTTCTTTTCTTATCCGCGAACTTCTTCATGCGTGACGAAGCCTGTAAGAGAGAATTTTGGGTCTCTCTCCATATGATGGAAAGGTCACGAGAAATTTCATCCACAGCGGGCAGACCAGAGGGCAAGGGAGTAGGGAGGGGGGGAAGAGGGTGACGGCCGTACACCACGAAAAATGGGGATTTGGAGGAAGATTCAGAGACCCTGAAGTTATACGAGAATTCGGCCCATGGGAGGAGATCTGCCCAGTCATCCTGGCGGGAGGAAACAAAATGTCGCAAATAATCACCCAAGATCTGGTTAATTCTTTCTACTTGTCCATTGGACTGGGGATGATATGCAGAAGAAAAATTTAATTTAATCTTGAGTTGTTTACAGAGAGCCCTCCAGAATTTAGACACGAATTGGACGCCTCTATCCGAGACAATCTGCGTAGGCAACCCGTGAAGACGAAAAATGTGTACAAAAAATTGTTTAGCCAACTGAGGCGCAGAAGGAAGACCAGGAAGAGGGATGAAATGTGCCATTTTGGAGAATCGATCAACGACCACCCAAATAACAGTGTTGCCACGGGAAGGGGGTAAATCAGTAATAAAATCCATACCAATCAGAGACCAAGGCTGTTCGGGGACAGGCAGAGGATGAAGAAAACCAGCGGGCTTCTGGCGAGGAGTCTTATCCCGGGCACAGATAGTGCAGGCTCGCACAAAGTCCGCAACATCCGTCTCCAGAGTCGGCCACCAATAGAAGCGGGAGATGAGTTGCACAGATTTCTTGATGCCCGCATGACCTGCGAGATGGGAGGAGTGACCCCATTTGAGGATTCCGAGGCGTTGGCGTGGAGAAACAAAGGTCTTTCCTGGAGGAGTCTGCCTGATGGAGGCAGGAGAAGTGGAGATCAGGCAGTCAGGTGGAATGATGTGTTGCGGAGAGAGTTCAACTTCTGAGGCATCCGAGGAACGAGAGAGAGCATCGGCCCTAATGTTCTTATCGGCAGGACGAAAGTGAATCTCAAAATTAAATCGGGCAAAGAACAGAGACCACCGGGCCTGGCGAGGATTCAGCCGTTGGGCAGACTGGAGGTAGGAGAGGTTCTTGTGGTCAGTGTAGATAATAACAGGAAAACTTGATCCCTCCAGCAGATGCCTCCATTCCTCAAGTGCTAATTTAATGGCTAGAAGCTCTCGATCCCCGATGGAGTAGTTCCTCTCCGCTGGAGAGAAGGTCCTAGAGAAAAAACCACAAGTGACAGCATGCCCGGAAGAATTTTTTTGTAGAAGAACAGCTCCAGCTCCCACTGAGGAGGCATCAACCTCCAATAGGAAGGGTTTGGAAGGGTCAGGTCTGGAGAGGACGGGAGCCGAAGAAAAGGCAGACTTGAGTCGTTTAAAGGCGTCTTCTGCTTGAGGAGGCCAGGACTTGGGATCAGCATTTTTTTTGGTTAAAGCCACGATAGGAGCCACAATGGTAGAAAAATGTGGAATAAATTGCCTGTAATAATTGGCGAACCCCAAAAAGCGTTGGATAGCACGGAGTCCGGAGGGGCGTGGCCAATCTAAGACGGCAGAGAGTTTGTCTGGATCCATCTGTAGTCCCTGGCCAGAGACCAAATATCCTAGAAAAGGAAGAGATTGGCATTCAAACAGACATTTCTCAATTTTGGCATAGAGTTGATTGTCACGAAGTCTCTGAAGAACCATACGGACATGCTGGCGGTGTTCTTCTAGATTGGCAGAAAAAATTAGGATATCGTCCAGATATACAACAACACAGGAGTATAACAGATCACGAAAAATTTCATTGACAAAGTCTTGGAAGACGGCAGGGGCGTTGCACAGGCCAAAGGGCATGACCAGATACTCAAAGTGTCCATCTCTGGTGTTAAATGCCGTTTTCCACTCATCCCCCTCTCTGATGCGGATGAGGTTATAGGCGCCTCTTAAGTCCAATTTAGTAAAGATGTGGGCACCTTGGAGGCGATCAAAGAGTTCAGAGATGAGGGGTAAGGGGTAGCGGTTCTTAACCGTGATTTTATTAAGACCGCGGTAGTCAATGCAAGGACGTAGGGAGCCATCTTTTTTGGACACAAAGAAAAATCCGGCTCCGGCAGGAGAGGAGGATTTACGGATAAAGCCCTTTTTTAGATTCTCCTGGACGTATTCAGACATGGCAAGAGTCTCTGGGGCAGAGAGAGGATAAATTCTGCCCCGGGGTGGAGTAGTGCCCGGGAGGAGGTCGATAGGACAATCATAAGGCCTGTGAGGAGGTAGAGTCTCAGCTTGTTTTTTGCAGAAAACATCCGCGAAGTCCATATAGGCCTTAGGGAGACCGGTTACTGGAGGAACCACAGAGTTACGGCAAGGGTTACTGGAAACCGGTTTTAGACAGTTTTTGAAACAAGAGGACCCCCAACTCTTGATCTCCCCAGTGGACCAATCCAGGGTTGGGGAATGAAGTTGAAGCCAGGGAAGTCCAAGGAGAATTTCCGAGGTGCAATTGGGGAGGACCAAAAGTTCAATCCTCTCGTGATGAGATCCGATGCTCATAAGAAGGGGCTCCGTGCGGAAACGTATGGTACAGTCCAATCTTTCATTATTTACACAATTGATGTAGAGGGGTCTGGCGAGACTGGTCACCGGGATGTTGAACCTGTTGACGAGAGAGGCCAAAATAAAATTTCCTGCAGATCCAGAGTCCAAGAAGGCCACAGCAGAGAAGGAGAAGGCAGAGGCAGACATCCGCACAGGCACAGTAAGACGTGGAGAAGCAGAGTAGACATCAAGGACTGTCTCACTTTTGTGCGGAGTCAGCGTACGTCTTTCCAGGCGGGGAGGACGGATAGGACAATCCCTCAGGAAGTGTTCGGTACTAGCACAGTACAGGCAGAGGTTCTCCATACGGCGTCGTGTCCTCTCTTGAGGTGTCAGGCGAGACCGGTCGACCTGCATAGCCTCCACGGCGGGAGGCACAGGAACAGATTGCAGGGGACCAGAGGAGAGAGGAGCCGAGGAGAAGAAACGCCTCGTGCGAACAGAGTCCATATCTTGGCGGAGTTCCTGACGCCTTTCGGAAAAACGCATGTCAATGCGAGTGGCTAGGTGAATAAGTTCATGTAGATTAGCAGGAATTTCTCGTGCGGCCAGAACATCTTTAATGTTGCTGGATAGGCCTTTTTTGAAGGTCGCGCAGAGGGCCTCATTATTCCAGGACAATTCTGAAGCAAGAGTACGGAATTGTACGGCATACTCGCCAACGGAAGAATTACCCTGGACCAGGTTCAACAGGGCAGTCTCAGCAGAAGAGGCTCGGGCAGGTTCCTCAAAGACACTTCGGATTTCCGAGAAGAAGGAGTGTACAGAGGCAGTGACGGGGTCATTGCGGTCCCAGAGCGGTGTGGCCCATGACAGGGCTTTTCCGGACAGAAGGCTGACTACGAAAGCCACCTTAGACCTTTCAGTGGGAAACAGGTCCGACATCATCTCCAGATGCAGGGAACATTGGGAAAGAAAGCCACGGCAAAACTTAGAGTCCCCATCAAATTTATCCGGCAAGGATAGGCGTAGCCCAGGAGCGGCCACTCGCTGCGGAGGAGGTGCAGGAGCTGGCGGAGGAGATGACTGCTGAAGCTGTGGTAGTAACTGTTGTAGCATAACGGTCAGTTGAGACAGCTGTTGGCCTTGTTGCGCTATCTGTTGTGACTGCTGGGCGACCACCGTGGTGAGGTCAGCGACAACTGGCAGAGGAACTTCAGCGGGATCCATGGCCGGATCTACTGTCACGATGCCGGCTGGCAGGTAGTGGATCCTCTGTGCCAGAGAGGGATTGGCGTGGACCGTGCTAGTGGACCGGTTCTAAGCCACTACTGGTTTTCACCAGAGCCCGCCGCAAAGCGGGATGGTCTTGCTGCGGCGGTAGTGACCAGGTCGTATCCACTAGCAACGGCTCACCTCTCTGGCTGCTGAAGATAGGCGCGGTACAAGGGAGTAGGCAGAAGCAAGGTCGGACGTAGCAGAAGGTCGGGGCAGGCAGCAAGGATCGTAGTCAGGGGCAACGGCAGAAGGTCTGGAACACAGGCTAGGAACACACAAGGAACGCTTTCACTGGCACAATGGCAACAAGATCCGGCAAGGGAGTGCAGGGGAAGTGAGGTGATATAGGGAAGTGCACAGGTGAACACACTAATTGGAACCACTGCGCCAATCAGCGGCGCAGTGGCCCTTTAAATCGCAGAGACCCGGCGCGCGCGCGCCCTAGGGAGCGGGGCCGCGCGCGCCGGGACAGAACAGACGGGGAGCGAGTCAGGTACGGGGGCCGGGGTGCGCATCGCGAGCGGGCGCTACCCGCATCGCGAATCGCATCCCGGCTGGCAGCGGAATCGCAGCGCCCCGGGTCAGAGGATGTGACCGGAGCGCTGCAGCGGGGAGAGTGAAGCGAGCGCTCCGGGGAGGAGCGGGGACCCGGAGCGCTCGGCGTAACAATGTACAAATCAGTTTTTTTACTTTCTGGCACCAGTTGATTAAAATGTTTTCCACCGTAGTACCCCTTTAATTTAAATCCCTAGCATCCCAGGGACTTTGGTAAGTCCTGTTATTGGGCCTATATTTTTATTGGATGAGAGGCAGATAGGGCTTTTGTTTACCTTCCTTTGCCACTCCTGGTTTTCAAACTAGCCCAGATCAGCACAGGTGCTGGAGACAGCTTATCACTGGGCTTTAAAACTAGGTGAGAGTAAACCTGCAAGAGGGCTGTGATAAATCTGTGCCACTGATGAGAGTATGTTTCCAAAGGTTTAGGGCCTAAAAAAGTGACATTGTAACCTGTACTCACCTGTGTACTCACTATTGTTGCCAAGGTTTAGACATTAATACTGTGTGTTGAGTTATTTTGAGGGGACACAGCATTAAACACTGTTATACAGGCTGTGCACTCAGTGTGACATTTCTATAGTGTTGTCACATGAAAAGATATAATAAAACATTTACAAAAATGTGAGGGGTGTAGTCACTGTACATAAATAACAGCCCATGTCCACCATTGCTCTTCTCCTCTCCCTGCTTACTCAGCCAATAGTGTTGAGCGGCATAGGCCATATTCGAATTCGCGAATATTCGCGAATATCTGGACGAATATTCGTCATATATTCGCGAATATTCGTATATTCGTTACATTCTCGTTTTATTTTCGCATATGCGGAAATTCGCGTATGCGAAAATTGACATGTGGAAATTAGCATATACAAAATTCGCATATGTGAAAATTCGCATATGTGAAAATTAGCATATGCTAATATTCGCATATGCGAATTTTCGCACGCCAGTCTCACACAGTAGTATTACAGCCTTCTTTACACCACACAAGCTGGAAGCAGAGAGGGGTGATCACTGTGATGTGTACTGTGAAGAAAAAAAAAACAAAAAAAAAACGAATATTCGTAATTACGAATATATAGCGCTATATTCGCGAAATTCGCGAATTCGCGAATATGCGATATTCGCGAATAATATTCGAATTGCGAATATTCGCGAGCAACACTATCAGCCAATAACTAGCTAAGACAGGACAGCACTGCTACCAATGATTGATTGAGTGGGCAGGTCCTGCCCCGACTCCTCATCTTAAAAACAAGGAGAAGAGCAGCAGAGGGCCAGAAGGAGATAAGCAATCATATCCAAAAGAAAAGACAACAAATCCCAAATAATTATAATATCATGTTATATACACATTAGTGCTTTTTGTTTTGTTTTTATTTTAAGAAATACCTGAATAAACGAGCCATTGATTAAAAAAATCACTATAATGGAAAGGATTTCTATTAAATACATAAGCACAAAAAATCTTTGGTGTCCTAGTACAGGATGTTGTGTTGTTGGCAAAATGTTGCCTCATGCGCCTATGGTGTCACTGTTCTGGGCCCACAACTCTAAGATGTTCTTGTTCGATTGTAATGTAATGTGTTTTTCTGCTATGTTATAATTAGGGATGAGCTAATCGAATCTGACGAATCTGAATTTGTTGCGAATAAATATTACCGTGATTCGATCTAACAAATCGCTTCATTAAACGCCATTCAGTGCAGTCCAGGCTCCAGGGCATCTAAGATGGCGGCTCCAAATTTCAGGACATGGGGCAAGGAATGCTGGGAAGGCGGGAACAAGGGTAGGTGGGATGACCCTGAATTACATGCAGGATGCAGCCTATCAGCAGCCAGTCACCCCTGTGATGTCACAGCCCTATAGAATAGGCAGCCATATTGTGGCCACTCACATCAGCGTTCTAATGCAGAGAGAGAGGGACAGAGAGCAGTGTGTGTTGCACAGAAAAGCATTTTTACAGCAGCGATTCGCCTCAAGCCCAAATCCAACCTAGAAGCACTGATAAGGAAGGGAGAGAGATTGAGAGAGAAAGTGCAATTGTGGGTGTATTACAGCAGCGATTCACCTCAAGCCAAAATCCAGCCTAGAAGCACTGATAGGGAAGGGAGAGAGATTGAGAGAGAAAGTGCAGTTGTGGGTGTATTACAGCAGCGATTCACCTCAAGCCTTAATCCAGCCTACAAGCACTGATAGGAAAGGGAGAAAGATTGAGAGAGAAAGTGCAATTGTGAGTATTGTACACAGCGACTGTGTGCTGCAGCACTGGTGTGTACAACAACTGAAAGGCTAATAGTAGCCAGCCAGTTAGGGTGAGCAGAGCACTAAAAGCCATAATCACGTGCTATTAGTGCCTAATACAGGTTGCATGATTGCCCTCTATTAAGTGTAACCTTTGCGAACATAGGTGGTGTACCATTTTGTTCCTGTTAAAGTCTTAAGGGCCTAGTTACTGTGAAAGGCCAGCCAAAAGTACACATCTGCTGGTGTTTTAAACAAATACTATTTGAAGTGTAGTGGAGCGAATTGTACTCCCCTCATAAGTGCATACCACATATGTACATCTACATGGTGTACCATTTTGTTCCTGTTAAAGTCTTAAGTGCCTAGATACTGTGAAAGGCCAGGTAAAAGTACACACCTACTGGTGTTGTAGACAAATACTGTTTAAAGTGTAGTGGAGCGTATTGTACTCCCCTCATAAGTGCATACCACGTTTTTACCTCTACATGGTGTACCATTTTGTTCCTATTATAGGTCTAAGGGCCTCGTTTCTGTGAAAGGCCAGCCAAAAGTACACACCTGCTCCTGTTCTAGACAAATACTGTTTAAAGTGTAGTTGAGCTTATTGTACTCCCCCTCATACCATGCACGTACATCTACGTGGTGTATCATTTTGTTCCTGTTATGGTCCTAAGGGCCCAGTTAAAGTGAAAGGCCAGCCAAAAGTACAAACCTGCTGGTGTTGTAGACAAATACTGTTTTAAGTGTAGTGGAGCGAATTGTACTCCCCTCATAAGTGCATACCACATACGTACATCTATGTGGTGTACCATTTTGTTCCTGTTATAGTCCTAAGGGCCCAGTTACTATGAAATGCCAGCCAAAAGTACACACCTGCTGCTGTTCTAGACAAATACTGTTTCAAGCCTGGTTGAGCGGATTGTCCTCCCCTCATATACGTATAGTATGTCAGGAAGAGAAGTGCCAGGACATGCACAGAGGAGTGACAGAGGCCTAAATTCATCAGGCGCAGGCAGAGGTCGCAGCAGACTATGGGTGAGTGGCAGCAGGAGTCGCTGCGAGAGGCCTGAGCTCCCGGTATCAGCTAGCAGTCGTGTCTCAACCAGCAACCCATCTGCCATTATCGATTGGTTAACTCAGTCATCTACTTAATCACAAGTGACATTTGACACCCCCAGTCAACAGCCGGTGGGTTCCTCAGGCACAACCCTCTGTTGAATGCCCTGGGAGCAATCCCTGTCCTATGCTGTTCTCTCCCCCCATAGAAGTGCCCTTTTGCTGTGGGTTCAGCTCCACTTTTTAGTCCGGATGATCTACCAGAGGACGGTCAGCAGCTACTGCCCAGCCAAGAAGTGGATGAGACATCCCCCGCTTCCTTCGCTAGGCGGGCAAGTAGTGATGAGGAGAGTAGCATGGTAGGTGGTGTTGGAAGCGTTCAGGCTCCTAAAGCACACACTGCTGAGGAACCTGAGGAGGACATCAGTGACCTGCAGACACAACTCGATGATGATGAAGCCGATCACACTTGGGAGCCGGTTGCAGAAGGGGCTTCATCATCATCAGGAGAAGAGGGTGGCAGGTAGCCCCTGAGGCAGCAGTTGAGCCAGCAAGGTGGCAGCATGGTTGGAAGTCTGGAGCCAAACGTGCCCGTGGTAGACTACCTGCTTCACGGCAGCCTACCTGCATGGGAGGTAGTGGAACAAGGGTCCCTGGAGTTAGTGGCAGTAGCAATCAGTCAGTACGGACTGTTGGTGGGAAAATCAGCTAGTCTGCAGTATGGCAGTTTTTCATCAAGTATCCAAAGGATGTTAACATGGCTACATGCAATTTAAAAAAATCTTTAATCTTTTATTTTTAATTGTGAGGCCCTATGGTCTCGTCAGGCTGCCACCACCTCAAGGCTGTGTCATTCTGCCACATTTTGGTCTCCTCCTGCTGCTGGCACATTGCATAAAAGTTTTTTATGTTAATCTATTTATAATCTTCAGTTTAAATTTTAAAATATATCTTTAATCTTTTCAATTGTGAGGCCTTATGGTCTTGTCAGGCTGCTGCCACTTCCAGGCTTGGTCATTCTGCCACAATATAGTCTCCTCTTGCTGCCGCCAACTCCAGGCGATCCCATTCAGCCACTATATTGTCTCCTCATGCTGCTGCCAACCTGAGGAGGACATCAGTGACCTGCAGACACAACTCGATGATGATGAAGCCGATCACACTTGGGAGCCGGTTGCAGAAGGGGCTTCATCATCATCAGGAGAAGAGGGTGGCAGGTAGCCCCTGAGGCAGCAGTTGAGCCAGCAAGGTGGCAGCATGGTTGGAAGTCTGGAGCCAAACGTGCCCGTGGTAGACTACCTGCTTCACGGCAGCCTACCTGCATGGGAGGTAGTGGAACAAGGGTCCCTGGAGTTAGTGGCAGTAGCAATCAGTCAGTACGGACTGTTGGTGGGAAAATCAGCTAGTCTGCAGTATGGCAGTTTTTCATCAAGTATCCAAAGGATGTTAACATGGCTACATGCAATTTAAAAAAATCTTTAATCTTTTATTTTTAATTGTGAGGCCCTATGGTCTCGTCAGGCTGCCACCACCTCAAGGCTGTGTCATTCTGCCACATTTTGGTCTCCTCCTGCTGCTGGCACATTGCATAAAAGTTTTTTATGTTAATCTATTTATAATCTTCAGTTTAAATTTTAAAATATATCTTTAATCTTTTCAATTGTGAGGCCTTATGGTCTTGTCAGGCTGCTGCCACTTCCAGGCTTGATCATTCTGCCACAATATAGTCTCCTCTTGCTGCCGCCAACTCCAGGCGATCCCATTCAGCCACTATATTGTCTCCTCATGCTGCTGCCAACTCCAAGCTGCAGCGTAAAAAGAAGCTGCAGCACTCACACAGTGCCACGCCCCTTCCTACCAGCTCATTATTTGAGGTGCCCACTTATCTGGTATTAATGGTCTAGGGATACACTAGGAATATTATTATCCTGTAAAAACCCTTTAAAGACCAGGTTGTGAAAGGAGCCTAATGGAATAAAGATAACCCTGGGTCATCATACAGATGCCTACACCTATGTTGTAAATGTAGCTGTATGTGAATACAGTTTTTCTAGTGTACATTATGTACATATCCCTCTTTACAACTTTTATCTGGTCTATTGAATGTGGTTACATATTTGTGGCACCTGTACAATATACACTACTTCTATCTGTAAGGGCAGAGAGTGGTGGATTCATAAGAAATACACAGTAACATTACAAAGGTGAAGATGTGACCTTAATAAGTAATAACCAGTACTATACAATAATCTGTTATAAATGCCATATACTGGAATGTTCTCTGTGTAGAATGAAATCCTGAAGCAAGGCAGCAGAAAGCCGGGGCAGAATTGTTTTCTGCCTGATGTTAGTCTGTGTTATGCTGAATCAGATATTAAGGAATCCGTCAACTAAAGTCGCCTGTGGAATGAAGTGTATGTGACCTAAATACTAAGAGAAGGTTACTGAGCCAGCGAGAAAATGAAATGCACAAAGCTGATTGTATTCACTTTCAGTGGAAGTAGAAAAGACCAGCAAACCTATAAAATGTATTTTCAATGTTGCGCCTAAAGGTATAGTACTAGTCCTTGTACTATAGTGGTATCTTAAAGGACCACTAAGCCCAAACTCCAAAGCTTATTAATGTGCAGCTTATAAAAAAAACGGAATGTTCTCAGAAATGCAGTAGTGACCGAGGGCGCCGGGATCCTATTGAGCGCTACATAAAAATCAGCCATGTACAAGCCCATAATTGCTTCTTCTGAGAAACAATTATTATATTAAACTAGCAAAAAAAGAACAGATATACCCTAAAATGGTCTTGAGTGTTGTGTGACCCTTGTGTATTATCTAAGCATAGCATCCTGTCGGGATGTAAGGCTGTGTCTGGTACCGCAGCTCAGCTTCACTTAAAGGGGTTATCCGGCCAAAGACATCTTTTCCCCTATCCAAAGAATTGGGGATACGATGTCTGATCGCGAGGGGCCCGCTGCTAGAGACGTGCCATAATGCCACACCCCTCGTGACAGCCATCATGTCCCGTCCCATAGATATGAATGGAGGAGGCGTGGCTTGGCGTGATGTCACTATGGGGCATGGCGTTACGTCACGTCTCTATTTCAGGAAAAAAAGAGCTTTCCCAGACTGGAAACGCAGCCCCGCATAGAATGCAGGTCCTGCACAGAGATAGCTTGGGGGGGTACCAGCAGTGGGTCACTCGTGATCAGACATCTTATCCCCAATCCTGTGGATGGGGATAAGATGTCTTTGGCCGGAATACCCCTTTAAGTATGTAAGACTGACATACTCAGACTAAATCACCAGAAAGTTGGTGAAACCTCCAGTGCCGCTAACCTCACTAAGCACAAGCAGCACATGGCTCATTGCACTGGCATCACTGTGCTCAGAAAGAAGGCACACCCACCAACTATGGCTGTTTGCAGAGCAGTATGGCTGTTATTTAACCCCTAGACAACATTGAGTGTAAACTTATGCCCTTGCCGTCTGGGAATGAATGCACCAGGGCATAAATGTTTGCCATCAAGCAATAAGTGACTATGAAGCACTCGCTTTATAGCAGTGAGTGCCAGCTACTATCAGTAACCAGGCACTCACCGAGAATGACGGAGATCAGTGATCCCGCTGCACCCAGCTAATAACCCTTTAGATGCCATTATCAATGCTAATCACAGTGTCTAAAGTATTAAATCCATTATGCCGACTAATTCGGGGGTTTATCTGACCCCCGCAACAGGAGTATAGTGTCCGATGAGCTAAAATGGCGGCAGAGGGTCCCCTTACCTGCCTCAAGCCACTGGATCGCTGATTCAATGTATCATGAAGCACCAATCACAAGAAGCATAACATTATAATGGGAATGCAATCTATAAAAGAAGTGGGAAATAAAAAAGATTATATGAAAGCCCCTCCCCTAATTAAAAAAAAACATATTTGGTATTGCTGCATGCGGAATTGTCCTAACTATTAAAATATATTATTTATGATCCCACATGGTGAACAACATAAACAAAAACTAAAAAGACAAATAAAATATGATGAAATAGTCTCATCAAAACAAAAGTGAGCCCTCAAACAACCCCATATATTTTGTTAAAAAAGCCCCATATATTTTGTTCATGTAGTACAATAGAAAAACTATATAAATTATGTATCATTTAACCCTTTAAGGACCACGGGCATATGGGTAGACCCTGACGTCCTGGTACTTAAGGACCACGGGTGTACCTGTACACCCATGAGAATTCTGGTCCCCGCCACTCTCCGGGCTGGGACCAGACGGGGATGCCTGCTGAAATCATTCAGCAGGCACCCTGTGCAAACCCCTGGGGGGGTTCTGAGACAATTCAGACCGGCGCTTTGCAGCAATTCCGGGTCAACCGGGTCTCCGGTGACCCGGAAAAAAAGGGTGAATGGGGCTGTCTGAGACAGCCCCATTCACCCTTACCCAGCAGGAGTGAAGTGGCATGGGTGCCACCTCACGATCATGTGATTGATCGGTCGGAATGTGATCGGGGCAACGATCGGGGCTGGCGGGGATCTCCTACCGATGTCTGGCCCAGTGGGGGTCCCCTCAGGAGCGGTGGCGGTGGAAAGGAGCAGCAGGAGCGGCGGTAGCAGCGATGGCGGTCCTGGCGGTGCAGGTGGCAGGAGGTGAGGTCTGTTCAACTCCTGCGGTTTCACTGCAACAACTCTCAGCATGCACAGCCAATGGGCATGCTGGGAGTTGTAGTTTTGCAACAGCTGGAGTTCCAACTACAACTCCCAGCATGCCCTTTGGTAGTCTGTGCATGCTGGGGGTTGTAGTTATGCAAAAGCTGGAGGCACATTTTTACTACAACTCCCAGCATGCACGGACAGCCGAAGGGCATGTTGGGAGTTGTAGCAGTGTGCCTCCAAATGTTGCAAAACTACAACTCTCAGCACTCCCTTCGGCATGCTAAGAGTTGCAGTTTTGCAACAGCTGAAGGCACACTGGTTGTGAAACAGAGTTTGTGTCCAAATTCAATGTTTCGCAACCAATGTGCCTCCAGCTGTTGCAAAAATACAGCTCCCAGCATGCACTGAGAGACCGTATATGCTGGGAGTTCTAGTTTTACAACAGCTGGAGACACACTGGTTGCAAAACAGTTGAGTTAAGTAACAAACTCTCAGTGCTTTGCAACCAATGTGCCTCCAGCTTTTGCATAACTACAACTCCCAGCATGGTCTGTCAGTGCATGCTGGGAGTTGTAGTTATGCAACAGCTGGAGGTTTGCCCCCCCCCCCCCCCATGTGAATGTACAGGGTACATTCACATGGGCGGAAGTTTACTGCGAGTTTTCTGTTGCAAGTTTGAGGTGTGTCAAATTTTCCATCGCAGCTCAAACTCCCAGAGAGTAACTCACTGTAAACCCACGCCCATGTGAATGTACCCTAAAAACACTACACTACACAAAATAAAAAGTTAAACACTACATATATACATACCCCTACACAGTAACCCCCCCTCCCCCAATAAAAATAGAAAACGTCTTATATGGCACTGTTTCCAAAATCTAGCCTCCAGCTGTTGAAAAACAACAACTCCCAGTATTGCCGGACAGCCACTGACTGTTAAGACATGCTGGGAGATTTGCAACAGCTGGAGACACTGCCGTATGGTATTTTGGTGGCGGATGCAAATCCCCAATTTAGGCCTCAAATGCGCAAGGCGCTCTCTCACTTTGGAGCCCTCTCGTATTTCAAGGCAACAGTTTAGGGCCACATATGGGGTATTTCCGTACTCAGGAGAATTTGCGCTACCCATTTTAGGGGGCTTTTTCTCCTTTTACCGCTTATGAAAAGGTAAAGCTGGGGTCAACACCAGCATGTTAATGTAAAAATATTAAATTTTTTAATCTAACATGCTGGTGTTGCCCCATACTTTTAATTTTCACAAGCGGTAAAAGGAAAAAAAGCCTCCCAAAATTTGTAATGCAATTTCTCCTAAGTACGGGAATACCCCATATGTGGACACAAAGTGCTCTGTGGGCGCACAACATGGCTCAGAAGTAAGAGCGCACCATGTACATTTGAGGTCTAATTTGGTGATTTGCATTGGTTCTGACTTAAACGCAAAACTATAAACACCCACATGTGACCCCAATTTGGAAACTACACCCCTCATGTAACATAACAAGGGGTATAGTGAGCCTTAACACCCCACAGGTGTTTGACAAATTTTCTTAAAGTTGGATGTGAAAATGAAATTGAATTTTTTTCACTAAAATTTTTCATTTTCACAAGGGAAAATTGGCGAAAAGCCCCCAAAATTTGCTGTGATTTCACAATTCTCCGGCCCCGTGGTCGTCAGGCTGCACACTTGGAGCCTCCAGCGCTGCGGAGAGCTCGCAAAGGGGGGTGTTGAATGACAGATTGCGGGGGTCCCCAGCGGCGGGGCCCCGCAATCAGACAATTTATCCACTATCCTTTGGATATTAGGGCCAGAGTACTCTTTAAGGTAAAAATGGGCTTGATCCTTAAGGGGTTAATTTTATTAACCTACAGAATAGATAAAGATTTCAAAATAGCAGTTTTCTCACCAGACTTCAGTCTTAATAAATAAATTTTGTTCTGGGTCTAGATTTTTAAGCAATGGTGGAAAGGGTTTCTCTGTTGTCTTAAGCGAGCTAAGATCTGAGTAATTCAGTCACTTCTCAGTTCAGGACAGAGGCACAAAAAGACCGCAGTCAGTGCAAATTGTAAGAAAGGTGAGAAAGCAAAATGAGCCCATTCAGATTCTATGCAATATACAGGGTGGACCATTTATATGGATACACCTTAATAAAATGGGAATGGTTTGTGATATTAACTTCCTGTTTGTGGCACAATAGTACAGTATATGTGAGAGGGGAAACTTTTCAAGATGGGTGGTGACCATGGCGGCCATTTTTAAGTCGGCCATTTTGAATCCAACTTTAGTTTTTTTCAATAGGAAGAGGGTCATGTGACACATCAGACTTATTGGGAATTTCACAAGAAAAACAATGATGTGCTTGGTTTTAATGTAACTATTTTTTCATGAGTTATTTACAAGTTTTTGACCACTTATAAAATGTGTTAAATTTGCTGCCTATTGTGTTGGATTGTCAATGCAACCCTCTTCTCCCACTCTTCACACACTGATAGCAACACCGCAGGAGAAATGCTAGCACAGGCTTCCAGTATCTGTAGTTTCAGGTGCTGCACATCTCGTATCTTCACAGCATAGACAATTGCCTTCAGATGACCTCAAAGATAAAAGTCTAAGGGGGTCAAATCGGGAGACCTTGGGGGCCATTCAACTGGATATGCGAAATTGCTACATGATGATGTGTTTCCCTCTTTATGCACTGAAGCTGGCATGTTCCCTGAGTTTTCCCAGCAAGATGGTGCACCACCACATTATGGATGTCAGGTCCGAGCATTCCTAGATGAACAGTTTCCTGGAAAGTGGATTGGTCGTCGTGGGCCAGTTGGTCTCCCGATCTGACCCCTTAGACGTTTATCTTTGGGGTCATCTGAAGGCAAATGTCTATTCTGTGAAGATATTAGATGTGCAGCACCTGAAGCTACGGATACTGGAAGCCTGTGCTAGCATTTCTCCTGCGGTGTTGCTATCAGTGTGTGAAGAGTGGGGGAAGAGGGTTGCATTGACAATCCAACACAATGGGCAGCTCATTGAACACATTTTATAAGTGGTCAAAAACTTGTAAATAACTCATGAAAGAATAAAGTTATGTTAAAACCAAGCACATCATTGTTTTTCTTGTGAAATTCCCAATAAGTTTGATGTGCCACGTGACCCTCTTCCTATTGAAAAAGCAAAAGTTGGATTCAAAATGGCCGACTTCAAAATGGCCGCCATGGTCACCACCCATCTTGAAAAGTTTCCCCCCTCACATATACTGATGTGCCACAAACAGGAAGTTAATATCACCAACCATTCCCATTTTATTAAGGTGTATCCATATAAATGGCCCACCCTGTAGTTTAATGCATAGATGAGGAGCTCAGGAAGACAGGTAGTTTCTCCTGAAGATGTCTGCATGGTGAAACATGTTAGAGCAGTGTATTGCATTTTTATATACAGCAAAGATAACATTAAATCCTTTCTTACTTCTGATTTTATATTACCGATCATTTGGTGTGTTTATATTTTAGGTATATTCATTATAAAAAGTTAGGATATATTTTTCTTTTGGTATATGGTAAATTTACAGTATCTAGTTACCTATTGGTAATATGTAAATAGAACAATTATATTATTAACCTCCATACACACATTCTTTTTTGGTTATTTTATGTACAAATGTTCTTTGTTTGCTGTTGGAATAAGTTGTGTTCAAGGGGTATTCTGATCTCTAAAAGATATCTCCTATTCACAAAGATAGGTGATAGCAAGCTTATATGTGTAGGTCCAAACACCGGTATCCCCATGATCACCAGAAAGAAGCAAAATGTATCACCTCAAATAACAGAAATACAGAGCTATAAGAAAAGATGATCAAAAAAGTGATCAAACCAAGCACCTTCTTCCGATATTGCTCCATGGTCCAGTTCTGCTGCTCATGTGCCACTTGTAGGCTTTTTTGGAATAGTCTAGCGGTCAGTAAGGGCATGAAGGCTAACAGGCTCCCTTTGAACACCTCATTTGTGATGTAATGTCTCGGACCGCACTGCAACCTGGGAAAACTTGAGAGGATACTCATTTTGTATGCTGTTAAAAAACATTGGGGCAAAAATCACATAAGAATTGTGAGACCAGCCATCAAACACAGGTACAGACACTATATTATGAACTACACTAACTTCACAGCCCCAGTAGCATAAACAAAAAAAATAAAAAATCCTGGAATATGTGCATATTTGATCCGCAGGATTTGAAGCTGCAAATTTTATGTTGAAGATTTCAATGTAAACTAATTGACTAAACACAGCGTTCAATCTGCAGCTTTAAATCCTGCGCATCCAATATGCACAGAATACTGTAAGTGTGGATTCACCTATTAACTTCAATGTGAAGCTAAATCAGCACAAAATATGCAGCAGATCCTGTACATGTGAATGCACTCTAAAGATGTTTTTGCTTTTACCCAGACATCACAATTTGGTCTTTGTGAAAGTCGATCAAGTCCTCACAATTCTTCAATTCTCCAACACCTCAACTTTAAGAATAGTTTACTCTTTTACTGCATCATATATCTCACTAAACTGTCATCCAACAATCCATAGAGTCTTATAACCCAGCATAACATAGATCTGCCATGTAATATATTTAAAGGGTACTCCACCCCTAGACATCTTAGGCTGCTTTCACACTATGAAAAGTACCCGTTATAAAATAACGGGTGATCGCGGGGTTAAACGGCTATTAGAAAATCCCTAACGGACGTTAGAAAATCCCATTATAGTCTATGGGATTTTTCTAATAGCCGTTTTAACCGGTTATCGCCCGTTATTAATAACGGACGTTATTTTGTGATGGGCGATAACGTCCATTATTATTAACGGGTGACATGGCAGCCTTATCCCCTGCTGCACCCTGCGGTTGTTTAGAGTGTCGGGTGCAGCTCGGGAGGCTCGTGACGTCACAGCCATGCACCGCTCGTGACGTCACGATCACGTCCCCTAAATGCAAGTCTATGGGAGGGGGCGTGATGGCCGTCACACCCCCTCCCATAGACTTGCATTGAGGGGGCGTGGCTGTGACATCACGAGCCTCCGCCCCGCATCGGCAGTCATCCGGCATGGAGTGAAGTTATATGAGTTGCCTGCGGTTTGTTTCCTGTTCTGTATGCATGGTATGTGTCTGTTTGTTTGCTCTACTTAGACACTGTACATATGTGGGCTTGTAAGGAGAGAATCCATCCTACACAGTGTCAGTTTTCTGAGTTTTACTTTAACTAGGTTTTTTCCCTTAAAACATGGTAATACAAAATGTGTGGGACATTTTCAAATTATACAGTAATAAACTAATAAAATACCACAACAAGTAATTTTTTTAAGCTATAAGGGGAGATTTATCAAAACCTGTGCAGAAGAATAGTTAACTAGCAACTAATCAGATAAATTTTTTTTATTTTCAGAGGTTCTTTTAACCTCTTAAGGACTTAGGGTTTTTCGGTTTTTGCACTTTTTTCCTCCTCACCTTTAAAAAATCATAATTCTTTCAATTTTGCACCTAAAGATCCATATTATGGCTTATTTTTTGCGCCACCAATTCTACCACGAAAAAAACCCATTTTGTAACTTTTGGGGGCTTCCGTTTCTACGTAGTACATTTTTCGGCAAAAATAAAACCTTATCTTTATTCTGTAGGTCCATGCGATTAAAATGATACCCTACTTATATAGGTTTTATTTTGTCGTACTTCTGGAAAAAATCATAACTACATGCAGGAAAATATATACGTTTAAAATTGTCATCTTCTGACCCCTGTAACTTTTTTATTTTTCCGTATACGGGGCGATATGAGGGCTAATTTTTTGCACCGTGATCTGAAGTTTTTATCAGTACCATTTTTGTATTGATGAGACTTTTTGATCTTTTTATTCTTTTTTTCATGATATAAAAGGTGACCAAAAATATGCTATTTTGGACTTTGGATTTTTTTTTGCACGTACGCCATTGACCGTGCGGTTTAATTAACTATATATTTTTATACTGACATTTCCGCACACGGCGATACCAAATATTTTTATTTTTATTTACCCAGTTTTTTTTATAGGGACCTATAACACTGTGCACACTGATCTTTTACATTGATCAATGGTATCTCATAGAAAACCATTGATCAGGAGGAAAGTAGGGATCCTCCTTGTGTCTGCCAGCTGTTCAGGATGCCGCGATTTCGCCGCATCGGTTCCGAACAGCCCATTGAGCTAGCCGGGAGTTGTTTACTTTCACTTTAGACGTGGCGATCAACTTTGAATGCCACGTCTGAAGGGTTAATAGCACGCGTCGTGGCACTTTCATTTTATCTGTACTGTATTTCCCAGCCCAGTCGGCTGCAAACTCCCAACAATCAGTCACTGTCGTTAATGGCTATGGCTATTACTTCTATAAAAAAAAAATCTTAATCCTTCCAGTACTTATTAGCCGCTGAATACTACAGAGGAAATTCTTTTCTTTTTAGAACACAGTGCTGTCTGCTGAATCACGAGCACAGTGCTCTCTACTGACATCTCTGTCCATTTGAGGAACTGTCCAGAGCAGCATATGTTTGCTATGAGGATTTTCTCCTACTCAGGACAGTACTTAAAATGGACAGAGATGTCAGCAGAGAGCACTGTGCTCGAGATATCAGCAGAAAGCTCTGTGTTCCAAAAAGAAAAGTATTTCTTCTGTAGTATTTAGCAGCTAATAAGTACTGGAAGGATTAAGATTTTTTAATAGAAGTAATTTACTAATCTGTTTAACTTTCTGGCACCAGTTGATTTAAAAAAAAAAAAAAGTTTTTCATCGGAGTACCCCTTTAACTAAGGATTGGGATCCTACCTGTGCGAGTGCCGTATTAATATCCCATATATATTTATATATGTAAAGCTTTTCTATGCTTTCTAGTGATCTGCAATATCAATGACTCTGTGCTGTCCTAATGATAAGTTCGGGTTGTAACAAGATAACCAAATGAAGTTTAATCAGAAGAATATGAATCCATAGCACAGCCGATCCTTCATGTACTTTCTTGATAATTGCAGCTAATTACCTCCAGAGATTTTAATTGGATCCTGGAGCTGACAGCTTGGCAGTTGGAGGGCCCACGCTGCCTCCACACTCAATGGATTTGTGCAGAGATGTTAAGAGCCAGCAAAGTCTTTAGTTGCAACAAACAAAATGTTTCTTCATTTTGTAGCAATGTGATTTCAGTACAGCCATTTGTAAAGTAATTATGGGCTATAAAGTTTACATTTAGAATTCTCTAATTACTACTTACAAAGCAAAGCAGGATTCTTTTTCACAATTGCACTTTGGGTAAAACTGTAGAGGAAACCTGAAGCTGTGCTGCAAATTCTATTTTAAAGCCCAACTTTTTACTTCTTAGCATATACAGATATATGTATAATATGGATATGATACAAAATAGCATTTGTTTAATATTTGAACATTAGGATTTTGTGGCACATATTAAGTTATTTTAATTGACTGCAGAATTTTCCAGAATGTACTTTTTTTTATGATTGCCCTAAAAAGCTGAGGCATGGCCTTCACCTATGATAAACAATATTCTGCATCAAGCGGGTTCTAACATTCTCAAAGTAGTTAAAGGGGTACTCCGCCTCTAGATATCTTATCCCCTACATCTGGTTCACATACAGATCCCCATACATCTGGTTCACAGAGCGAACTTTGCTCCATGCCGGATGACTGGCGATGTGGCGTGGAGGCTTGTGACGTCACGGTCACACCCCGCTTGCAACATCACGGCCATGTCCCCTCAATGCAAGTCTATGTGAGGGGGCAAGAGGGCCGACACGCACCCTCCCATAGACTTGCATTGATGGGGTGTGGCCATGACATCACAAGCGGGCGCGGCCATGACATCACAAACACTGAACCCCACACTTTAAAAAAGGCCAGGTGCAGATCAGAGATCACGGGGGTCCCCAGCGGTGGGACCCTTCGATCAGACATCTTACCCCATAGGGGATAAGATGTCTAGGGACGGAGTACCCCTTTAAGGGCTCATTCATACTGCCGCCGGGCTCCGTTAGGTGAAGCTCCATCAACAGTTTCATCAGCTAAACTCATGTAAAGTTACCGGATCACCAACGGGCCCCATGCAGGTGAATGGGGTGCATCGGGACCCGGCAGCAGCCATTTCCTTCCGAACCGTTTCAGGGTCTGTTCAGCTCAAGAGGAAACAAAAAGAGCCAATCGGATCCTGAACGGGTCGGATGCAAACGACAATGTGAACCTAGCCTTACAAATCAGCTTTATAGGATAGAGACCTGCCATATTAGTGAATTGATACATCTTTCCTGAAGAAAAATTGTAATACTTTTTGCTCTCTGGCAAGATACATTATTATCCTCAAAAATGATTTCACCAAATCTGTTTTTACTGATGGAATGAAAAAAAGTGTCCAACGTATGCAAGTTCCTTGACTACCATCTCCACTGGTCCTCTATGTCACATGCATATGATAAATAATTAGGCAAATGTCATTGTATTCTTCAGGCATTATCTTTATAATTATTCTTTAGCACTAAGAGGATTTCCAGCATCATATCCTTGACCGAAGCAGACTGGTGATTTATCACATAATATCACTTTCATCCAATCCCCCACTCCCCATCGCCACTTTTCTTTTGCCTATTGTCACCCTGTTTTCCTCACAGTGAGCGGTAGCTTTTTTACATGTAAATCCAATTTCATTCATCCAATTCCTTACATCTCTTTCAGGAACATTGGGGAAGATTTATCAAAACCTGTCTAGAGGAAAGTTGCTGAGCTGCACATAGCAACCAATCAGATCGCTTCTTTCTTTTCTGAAAAGGCCTCTGAAAAATGAAAGAAGCGATCTGATTGGTTGCTATGGGTAACTCAGCAATTTTTCCTCTAGACAAATTTTGATAAATCTCCTCCCATTGACTCCTGTTTCTCTTAATTTTAGTTAGATTTTTTGTTGTTGTGCATTTTCGTTTAGTTTAGTTTAGTTTTCTATCCTGATGCTTTCATTTCTTCCTTGGTCTACCTGTATGTTTTTTCTTTTTTTTTTTTCTTTTCTGACCTTTCCATTTTGTTTATACTTACTGCAAATTTTAAACACAGCTTAGTGGGAACATCTTTTGCCATCATTGTTATATTCTATATTAGCTTTCTATCTTTACAGAGTTTTAAAATCATTTCCATTGGTTCAGTTGACAATTCCCTTTGGGGCAGTGTTTTATTTTTTTAAATATTTAGCGATGTCCCACAGCTCAGTGAGATCTGTAAGCACTTTCCATTGTTCCTGCAGACTAAGCTGCATTTTTTGGTTTGTTTTAGATATTTAAATTACAATGTAATTCCATCCTTGCAGGCCCTTTGATAAAATGTTGGGGTTCTATGAGACTTATTTCAACCTCTTCGTGTTCAGATCATCCTTCCATTTTCACCTGTCTACTGTAGCATAATCTATAAATAAAGCTGTGGATAGCGCTACAAGTCATGTTTTATTAAGATGATGCTTTTTGTATAGATCCTATTTTACTGTTTGTAAGTATATCACAATTACTTGTTATTGCTTGTCATTATTACGTATAATGAAGCTGAAACTATAGGGAAAATACTGTGTGGGCTAAATGCAGGCCAGGTACAGTAAAAGGCTCTAAAATGTTTGTGAGAGAGACTGCTATGACTCAGAAATGAAAAGTTGAGTCATCATGTTTTGCAGGAATGGATCTAGTTTGCCGTTTAATTCTTGACATTCAAAATATTCTGTAGGTAAAGATATGTTCACTTTTGAACACTATGTTACAGTTTACAAATTCATACTGACAGGTTTGGGAGGGAGAAAAAACCTTACTTGATCCCTTGTTGATCCCGAGGGAGTTAAAACCATATATGGGACGAGTCAAAGTCCTTCCTGATAAATATTTAGGCAAGTATTTTATATATTTATAGGGAATACCAAATACAGCAATTTCTTGGTATACTTTTATTTTTTTAATCTCCCCACTTTGAGTGAAAGCAATGAAAGGAAAACGTTCAGCCAGTTCACCCACTGGGTTATAGTGTAGGTGAACAGGAGTCCATACACGGGTCACTTACTTTTTTAGGTTTTCTTGCCGCAGAGTAAGTTCCATAATTTTGGGCTTCCCCCGCCGGCAACCTTGCTTTGGGTCCCAGAGGGAAGGGCCTTAGCCGACCCCCCTTGTTAGCATATTCATTTTCCCCCTCAGTGCAGCGCTCTGTCGGCAGAGCGTGTGCGCTGAAGTATTTACCCAGCTCTCACATCCTGATGACGTGAGAGCTGTGCGTTGGGAGAGCGCTCTGTACAGTGTAACTGCGCATGCGCCAGTCCCTTGCTACACTCGGAAGTCAGGAGTAGCGAGACTTCAGAGAGAGGTACTTCCGGGTGAAGTGAGGGACCGGCTGCAGACAGAGCACTGCGCTCAGGGGGAAAATGAACATGCAAACAAGGGGGTGGCGGGCTAAGGCCCCTCCCTACGGAAGCCAAAGCAAGGCTGCTGGCGGGAGACCCGTCTTCAGAGCGCAAATGAAGGCCAAAATTGCGGAACTTTAGTGGACGACAACTCGGCAGCAAGAAAACCTAAAAAAGGGACCCGTGTATGGACTCCTGTTCACCCACTATATAACCCAGTGTACTGGATTTAGTGTGGGGGAACAGGCTGACAGTTTTCATTTAAATACTAGACCAGGTCAGTGACATTGCAACTAAGGCTATGTTCCCAATTACGTAGTGCTCTGACCCCTTAGAAGTTTGCACAACGGACATGCAATATTTTTTCTCCGCTCTATTCCCGTCCTTAGAATAGAACTCCCTTAAGCAAAGCTCAACGGTAATGTAAATATAACCTAAGTGTCCCACCTGCACTTCAAGGGTAGGTTCACACGTAACAGCTCCGCAGCGTATGTTATCTGCTGGTGACCCAACCCATAGTGTGCCTCCAGCTGTGACCGCCCCCTGGCCTGCTTGTGGTCAGTGTCTGAGTACACTGCGAGTGCGCGCGGCAACTCGCAGGCCATTGTATGACTGCTCGAAGCAGCTGACCGCCACTGCGAGCAGGCCAGGTGGCAGGGGGGTTTGGCTGAGCTTTTGGTCACAGCTGGAGCCACACTATGGGTTGGGTCACCAGCAGATCTGCAGCGTAAAATACGGGGTGGATCCGTTACATGTGACCCTACCCTAAAACTGTGACTGAACTTAAATCAAGCCATTTATAGTAGTATTGTAGTAGATGAGTAGGTGCTTTTCTGTGACCATTGTACTCACTGCACATCATAAGCGTGAATGGAGGACTTTATTAAGTCCGGTTTTTGATACACTAGCCTTTGAGGGATTGTTCGGGATTAAAAAAAAACAACAAAGCTGGCATCTATTAAAACAGCACCACTCTTCAGGTTGTATGTAGTATTACAACTTGGCGCCATTCACTTCAATGGAACTGAGCTGCAATACCACAAAAAAACTAAGAAAAAGAGTGGCACTGTTTCTGGAGGAAAATAGCTATGTTGTCTAATCCTTAGATTATAAAGATGTAGTAACTAATATTTGTAAGACAGCTTCCCAGAGGTAGTCTTTCATTGAAACATAACCAGTCTTCACAATTTTGCCTTTACAATGGCTAAGAACCTGAGAGCTGATAAAGCCTAATAAACATAATAAACACATCCATACATTACTGTAGTTCTCTTAATATACCTGCCAGGACTCTTTTCTTTAGATTGGACCTGAAATATTGATCCTCGGTGGTTACTGGATGAAGTTCCTATTGAGTAACTGTAATTTTAAATAAGTGCCCTTCTTGTGTTGAAGAGATTCAGCATAAAGTGACTGTCACATTGTATGACACAAAGATAACTCTCGGTTGAACCACTTGGCACTTGTAATAAATTGCACATTTTAAAGAGCCAGATTGTTCTCAGAGAAGGAAGAGAAGAGAAATTTGTATTTAATAATAATTTCTGTCTGGTTTATGCCAGCATTGACGGAGAGAACATCCTGTTAGATGTGCGCAATGAACAAGACTATGTGCAGTAATAACTGGCTCCCTTGGAGAATTCTGTGTAATATTGATGTCATTTATTCTTTGTTCTACTCTATTGTTATTGTTTCTTGCTCATGTTTTCAAGTTCTTTTAATGAAAAATAAAGAGTGAAATAATTGTCAGACAAAATGAAATACTCCGTTTTTGCTGTAATACAATTTTAGCTATAATTGAGACTGTAACTTAGAACTAGTACAAGTAAAAAAAATGGATTTACAAAATGACTTTTGTATATAATGACTTTTGTATATAGTTTATAGCTATGATGTAGAAATTGGAAAAGGGTGTGCAAAGTGGACATGCTTAAGGGTACATTCACACAGGTGGATTTATTTACGGGTTTCCCGCTGCATACTTGAAAGAGGACGGGCTCTTTACGGTTGTCCACAGCGGGTTGTCCGCTGCGGAAAATCCACCGCAAGCCCCATGGAAGTCAGTAGGGTCTGCGGAAAATTATGCTTCAGAAAATCTGCTGCGGACAGCCGAGAAGAGCCCGCCTCCTTTTAAATAGGCAGCGGGAAACCCACAAATAAATCTGCCCGTGTGAACGTACCCTTAGTATGACATACGGCAAGTAAAAAATGTGCACACACAGTACATACTGACATGTAGCGCTGAATAGGAAAGATGCAAATGTGTACATATTTATTTTAAAAAAGAAAAAAAAATAGCTAAAAACCATGAGATTTATTATTATATTAAAAGCTGCAAAATTTTATTTGCATTGGTTGCATAATATTTTACACGTTATATACATTTCCCATAAATATGCGCTGAAAATGTATAATTATTAGGTTCACAAAACTAAAGTCATTTGCCTCTGTTAAAGTTTCATTTTTCAGACTTTATTTTTACCATGGAAAAGATACCAGATAGAATAAAGGTTCCAGCAATAAGGTATTTTTAACCCTTAAAAACATTGGTTTAAAAAGCCCCAGCGTGAGGCTGTAACGTTAGGCTCTGAAGCCTTGAGTGAGTAAACTTCCCAGCATTACTTCACACGTTCACATATTTCACACGTAACAATGATGATTTTAGTGCGCATTTTGCTGCAGATTTTCATCTGCTTATTTTATACAGCTTTTTTTCTGCAGAAAATAAACATCTGAAAATACACAGCTGAATATAAGCAGCATAAAATTAAAAGCAGCAGATCAGCTGCAGAAAATACACACAAAAATCCGCTCATGTGAACGAGCCCTTAGAGTACGTTCACATGTGCATATTTTCTGCTGCAGATCAGCTGCAGATTTGCTTCAGCAGATTTTGCTACCCATTGAAGTCAATGGGCAGAAAAATCTGCAGCAGCAAATCTGCAGCAAAAATACACACATGTAATAATACCCTTAGGGTACGTTCACGCACGCGGATTTACAGCGTATTTTACGCTGTAAATCTGCTGGTGAAGGCCCGCTCTATGCTGGCTTTACATGTGCCTGCGGGTAGCCGCAATACACCGCTACCAGCAGACACACTGTGATGTGCGAGTCGCAGTATACCCGCACATCACGGGAGCTCTCTGCCTAGCTCAGAGCAGGGAGAGTGGCCGCGATGTGCGAGTACGCCGCGCACATGGCTGCAGTGTGTCTGCTCGTCACGGCATATTGCCGCTACCAGCAGGCACATGTAAAGCCAGCATAGAGCGGGGCCTTCACCAGCGGATCCACACAAGGGTATTTCTTTCAAACTAGCAGCAGATGACCCGCTGCGAGTTTGAAAAAGGGTGGGGGTCTCCACATGCTACTCGCAGCTGGTTTTTGGCAGCGGAATCTCCACTATTAAAAATCCGCTGCAGACCCTGTTGACTTCAATGGGGTCTGCAGAGGATTTTCAACAGCGAAGATTCTGCTGGCGAAAATCTGCTGCGGGTAGCATGTGGAGACCCCCACCCTTTTTCAAACTCGTTATTAACTGCAACTCCCAGAATGCCCTGACACAGCCTATGGCTTTTCAGCTGACCCAAACCAAAACTACAACTTCCAGCATATACTATAACTTATACTATACTACCATTTAATGCAACATGCTGGGAGTTATAGTTTTGGGTTGGGTCAGCTGCAAAGCCATAGGCTGTGTCAGGGCATGCTGGGAGTTGCAGTTATTAACAAACTACAACTACCCGCATGCTCTGATATTGCTTATGGCTCTGCAGTTGACCCCAAACAACAACTCCCACCATGGTACACTTCAACTTTACTAACCTCATCAAGTTAGAAAATTCCTGACCCGCGCATAGCAAGGCACGCCCCTCCCATGTAGCCACGCTCCTCTCTGAAGCCACGCCCCTGTATTTCAGCTTTTTCTTTTGGTTTTCAGTGGCGGGCCGACTGGGCCAATTTTCAGGTAGGGACCTGGAGCTACAGCTCCATCAGCCCCTTTGTTAATCCGGCCCTGAATATAACCTTCATCACAGAACCCAGTAGAGTTCTTTCCCATTGACATTTCTATAAAGCACACATGTACAGGGACACAAAGCCGTGAACTTACATTAGAGGCCATCCGTGTGTGGAATCAGGGGCGGGGATGGGTGACGGGTAATATCAGGTATAGAGATGCATGGGGGGGGGGGTCACGGCTTTGTGTTGTGGGGATAAGTTTTGTTATACTGCATAACTCCTTTAAAGGTGGGGAGTCATCGATGTCTGTTTATTTAATGCTGTGCCAGGGATTTTAGGGGATTATAAGAAGGGAGGAGAACTACAACAATTAGATAATACATCAGCTGTGAGTCTTTGTCCTTAGTTTTTTGTTCTGACTGCGTTTGATTATTTCTGCTGCAACTCCTGACAGGACAGAGACAACCGGGTGGCACCCCTTTAGTGGATACTGTAGAATGAGACACCTGTGGGAAGGCTGGGCTTTGTGGTTCCACAGCCTTGTCTGTCTGGATGCAACAAGTCTCTTGTATTCTCCCTGTATTATTCTTATTGAGTAGACTGTCCTGAGTTGACCAATATACTTGAAATGAATCATGCAGACTAATAGACTTAGAAACCCATTTAGAAAGGATTGGCAACCTGGGCTTTTGGTACTATACACATTGGACAGTAGGCTCATGTGACCTAAGGCTCTAAGCAGGCTTCCACTACCGCTGCACGCAATGGACTACTCACTGCAACGCTAACTATAGACTGAACTACTGAATGCAGACTACTCATTGGATTGAACTCCGTAGACCAACTCCCTAGACAAAAGGGGATTAGTTGCCAAGCTGGAACTCCCCCCTTTCTAGAACTTTTTTCTTTTTTTAAATTATATATATGCATAAATGTGCATACGGCCATATATTACTCTGAATATTTGATCTGCCAAAACACATTTTCAGGAGATGTCATCAAAGTACATGAAATGCGTCATGTATTGCAATTCATATAGACAACAGATAACAGTGCAACAAAAAGTAATAAAGTTCAAAAACTGGTGTTGGAGTTACATGTCTGACAGCTCAGATACAGATAACCCATGTAGATGGACACTGCACTATATCAACTGTGGGATAATACTGTAGCGTGTCTGTGTAGAACTGATATGCGACCATCACATTGTCAATTTATATCTTTATTATTCAGTCTCAATATGATGGAGATATTAGTCTTTGTATAGTGTTTATTTTTCAATTACACTGTTGTATTCCTGTCTAAATATCTGTTGTGATATTCAATTATTATGTGGTTGTAGTATATGTTGCCTTGTTGTGGTGGCACTCAATCTTATGTGATGTTAATATTTTGACCACTGTATGGTGGTAACCAGTCAGTAAGTGTCAGTATTATTAGGTCATGGTATGGTGGTATTATTTTGTCCTTGTATAATTGTACTATTTAGTCTTGTATAGCTCTATCTACTATGGATTAAGAGTTCAGATTTTGGCACAGCATGGTTTAAACTGAATTTGAATACACTAATAAACTTCAGGACTCTCTTGGACTTGTTTAAAAAGTACCTGACACCAACTTAGCTGTTCTAAACTAACTAAGGCTATGTTCCTTAACTACTCCTAACACCCCTCCCACCCTTAAAAAAATTCAGAGCTTTAAAAAGCTCTGTATCTTACCTTTCTTCTTGTTCACATAGTACAATTTCCCAGCTGGAGAAAGTGAGCGTTTCCCAGCAGGCATGACATCACTGAAGCCTGCTGGGGGACCACTTCCGCCCTCAAATTGTTGCAATGCTGTGATGAATAAAAGACCTCAGGCTCTGTGCATGTTTCAGTCTGTGTTGCTATCAGTGAGGCTCTCCTTCAGCTTTCAGTCTATGCAGCTTTCTGTGAGAATCTGTGGAGCTTTCACTTTCTGTACAGCTGTCAATTAAGCTCAGAGCAGAAAAGCACTTATTGAGATTGGTCTCCTGCCAGGCAGGGAGGAGACCAAACTCACTGTATTAATTGTGGCAGGGAACAGAACAGAGCCACCTAGTGGCGTTTTTTTCTATTACATTTTAAACATATTTATGTTGATAATGCTAAAAGCAAGTGAATGGGAATGTGTCTGCTAATGACACAATTAACTATAAACTACAATAGGTGGTCACTAAATCCCTATGTTTACCAACCAATTATATTAGTGAACTAACTTATCTTTATTAGTAATTGAAATTAATGAAAATTAAACACACACTATTAAAATACTGTGTGCTTCTATGCCCTATAAATAGGTAGTATAGGTTAGACTGTGCGGTCACATGAATCCGCTGATGTTATCACCATATATCAAGGTTAGCACCTCTGCAGTAGGTGCTTATGGGCTGCAGCACACAGTAATTAAAATCGCTGACAAGATGCCCCCATCAACGTTTCGCCACGGCTGTGGCTATGTCAAGAGGCTATTGGGCACTGCTAATTACACAAGGAATACTATATTAAAAGTGACAGGTACTCTTTAATGCTACTGCCGGATGGAAAGTAAGAGTCAATCTGCTAACAAAAAGTAACCTTTTTTTTTACTGACAATTATGTCTTAGTTGCCAACAAAATTGGAGAAGAATATTTATTCAAATGAATGCCAAATATATTTAGATTTTTAAGTGAGCTTTTAAATATGGCTGCCACTGACTAAATTGTATCCAGACTTAGTACCTAGGGCAACATGAGCATTAAATACGGCCCTGATGCACACTTCTTATAAACTATCCGTGGAACATTCATGTAAGAGCAATTCATCTGCAAATGCCAACAATTTGAATTCACAGATATGCAAATTCATAATGAAGCAGCTGGATCATTATTTCCAACATGACAGATGTGTTTAGTAAGTGAGATTCTTTAACACAGAGAAGGCTAAATATAAAATGTGATAGATTGCACTTTGAGATTCATTTAATAAAACGTGTAATGAAATTTGCTTTTACAAAACAAGGATTTATGACGGGTGACTTTATGGTTACAGTAAGGTGTTTATTAATACCTGTTAAGAACTTTCTTGTCCATGGTGGTTTCTCAGCAAATTTTTGTAAGAAAAAGTTAGATTTTTGAACAGAGACAGTTTAAGGGGTGGAAAACTGGGCAAATACCCAGGTCTCCAATGACTGGGAAACCTACATGAATTGTGATCCCAGGAGTTAACTACAAGCACCTAGCATTATTTAGCAATGTATGGTGATATTATTTGGGAATTGAACAGCAGTTGTAGTATTTTGGTTATTATTTGATCCTCATTTTAAAGCCCATTTGGTCAGTAACTAAACCATAACAGACACAGATAAAAACTGTAATTGAAAGATTTGTACATTTCATTGTGTTTTGGACCCACCCCTGGCTTTGGCTAACAATACTGACAAAATCAGCTTCAAAATGAGGACTTACATAATGACCAAAATGCTACATGTGGGTTCACAAATCAGGTGTGGACAATATAGAAAAGACATTAATTTCTTCCTGTAAATGTATTGCAGTTCATCCATAGTTCTTGGATGCCTTACATGCACAGCCCCTGTCAAGTTATGCCAGAGCATCGTGTTAGGCTGCGTTCACACTATAGAATTCTCCATTTTAAAGATCTGTTATAATGACCCATTAACAAAATCATTAAAAACGTCCGTTACAAAATCCCTTTATAGTCTTTGGGATTTTTACATTACCTGTTTTAACCTGTCATAACCCGTTATTAATAACGGACATTATTTTGTGATAGGAGAAATTAAGGGGTGAAATAGTGCATCCACTAGTAACTAGTGAGTATGGCATCTAGTGAGTATGGCCTCTAGTTGGTTGGGCAATACAACAAAGAAGTAACAGAAAACACACAATTTTTTTTAATCGTCAAATCAACTCGCTTAGTCCTGTCCTGACAGTAAAAGTAATTTTGATCCCATTTTCAGTGAATTCTGGAATCACCCAATACCTCTTCAGCTTGAAGTCATTGACTACTGCCCTTACATAAGACATAGAAACAAAAGTGTTCTCCAGCTCTAGTAAACAAGGCATAATATTTATTTCTTATAACTATAAAAAAAAATTATACATTATATAAAATTATAAATGACAAAGAAATGTAGCTAAGGTTGGCTCTCCATCTTGCCTGTGGTTTGCAGCTCACCTTATGTCAGTTGCTCTGATGGGGGTGGAGTGGGCTGAGTGTGTGTGTTGCTGCCGCTTCACCTCCATTTTAAATGGTATGTCTGTATTACTTTTAGTTATGTCATGAGAAAGAATTCTACAAGTACCAAATATGTTGGCGTTTCATTTGCCTTTTAGATTTTGCACATCGGTGTACTGTTATTAAATACTGAAGAAATAAAGATTATTGTTACGCCGAGCGCTCCAGGTCCCTGCTCCTCCCCGGAGCGCTCGCGGCGTTCCTCTCTCTGCAGCGCCCTGGTCAGACCCGCTGGCCGGGAGCGCTGCACTGACACTGTCGGCGGGGATGCGATTCGCATAGCGGGACGCGCCGCTCGCGAATCGCATCCCAAGTCACTCACCTGTCCCGGCCCCCGGCTGTCATGTCCTGGCGCACGCGGCTCCGCTCCTTAGGGCGCGCGCGCGCCAGCTCTCTAAGATTTAAAGGGCCAGTGCACCAATGATTGGTGCCTGGCCCAATCAGCCTAATTAGCTTCCACCTGCTCCCTGTCCATATTACCTCACTTCCCCTTCACTTCTTTGCCGGATCTTGTTGCCTTGTGCCAGTGAAAGCGTTTAGTGTTGTCCAAAGCCTGTGTTCCAGATCTCCTGCTATCCTCATTGACTACGAACCTTGCCGCCTGCCCCGACCTTCTGCTACGTCTGACCTTGCCTCTGCCTAGTCCTTCTGTCCCACGCCTTCTCAGCAGTCAGCGAGGTTGAGCCGTTGCCGGTGGATACGACCTGGTTGCTACCGCCGCAGCAAGACCATCCTGCTTTGCGGCGGGCTCTGGTGAAAACCAGTAGCATCCCTAGAACCGGTCCACCGACACGGTACACGCCAATCCCTCGCTGACACAGTGGATCCACATCCAGCTAGCCGAATCATAACAGTAGATCCGGCCATGGATCCCGCTGAGGTGCCGCTGCCAAGTCTCGCTGACCTATCCACGGTGGTCGCCCAGCAATCGCAGCAAATTGCCCAACAAGGACAGCAGCTGTCGCAGTTGACCGCCACGTTACAGCAACTTCTGCCACTGCTACAGCAGCAACCATCTCCTCCGACAGCTCCTGCACCTCCTCCGCAGCGAGTGGCCGCTCCTAGCCTTCGCTTGTCCCTGCCGGACAAATTTGATGGGGACTCTAGACTCTGCCGTGGCTTCTTGTCTCAATGTTCCCTACATATGGAGATGTTATCGGACCAATTTCCTACAGAACGGTCTAAGGTGGCGTTCGTAGTGAGTCTTCTGTCTGGAAAGGCCTTGTCTTGGGCCACACCGCTCTGGGACCTCAATGATCCTGCCATAGTCCAGTCCTTCGCTGAAGTCCGTAGTGTCTTAGAGGAACCAGCCCGAGCTTCTTCTGCCGAGACTGCCCTGCTGAACCTGGTCCAGGGTAATTCTTCAGTAAGCGAGTACGCCATCCAATTTCGTACTCTCGCTTCCGAATTATCTTGGAATAACGAGGCTCTCTGCGCGACCTTTAAAAAAGGCCTATCCAGTAACATCAAGGATGTGCTGGCCGCACGAGAGATTCCTGCCAACCTGCAAGAACTTATCCATTTGGCCACCCGCATTGACATGCGTTTTTCTGAGAGACACCAGGAGCTCCGCCAGGAAAAAGACCTTGATCTCTCGGCACCTCTCTCACAGTATCCTTTGCAATCTACCCCTGTGCCTCCAGCCGAGGAGGCTATGCAAGTGGATCGGTCTCGCCTGACCCATGAAGAGAGGACTCGCCGTAGGGATAAAAATTTATGTCTGTACTGCGCCAGTACCGAACATTTGTTGGTGGATCGCCCTATTTGTCCTCCACGTCTGGGAAACGCACGCACCCAGCTCACGTGGGTGTGGCGTCTCTTGGTACAAAGTCTGCTTCTCCACGTCTCACTGTGCCCGTGCGGATTTCTCCTTCTGCCAACTCCTCCTTCTCAGCCGTGGCCTGCTTGGACTCTGGTGCTTCTGGAAATTTTATTCTGGACTCTTTGGTGAATAAGTTCTGCATCCCGGTGACCCGTCTCGTCAAGCCGCTCTACATTTCTTCGGTCAACGGAGAGAAGTTGGACTGTACTGTGCGTTACCGCACAGAACCCCTCTTAATGTGCATTGGACCCCATCACGAAAAGATTGAATTGTTCGTCCTTCCCAACTGCACCTCTGTAGTCCTCCTCGGTCTGCCATGGCTCCAGCATCATTCTCCCACCCTTGACTGGACCACCGGGGAGATCAAGAATTGGGGCCCTGCTTGCCGCAAGAAATGCCTCACGTCTGCTCCCAGTCCCGTCAGGCAAGCCTCAGTGCCTCCTCCTACACCTGGTCTCCCCAAGGCCTATCAGGACTATGCTTTGCCTCCTCATAGCCCCCGTCCTGGTAACACTCTGCCCCGTGCCAAGCTTCACCCTCTGCCCTCCCTCCCCATTCCCACTCCTTCTGAACTGCCTGCCTTTGATGAGGAAACCCTACAATCGCTCCCAGTGTCCTCGTCCCATGTGAAGCAATTACCAGACCAAAAAAGAGGGAGACCTAAGGGGGGGGGGGGGGGGGTACTGTTACGCCGAGCGCTCCGGGTCCCTGCTCCTCCCCGGAGTGCTCGCGGCGTTCCTCTCTCTGCAGCGCCCCGGTCAGACCCGCTGACCGGGAGCGCTGCACTGACACTGCCGGCGGGGATGCGATTCGCATAGCGGGACGCGCCCGCTCGCGAATCGCATCCCAAGTCACTCACCTGTCCCTGCCCCCGGCTGTCATGTCCTGGCGCGCGCGGCTCCGCTCCTTAGGGCGCGCGCGCGCGCCAGCTCTCTAAGATTTAAAGGGCCAGTGCACCAATGATTGGTGCCTGGCCCAATCAGCCTAATTAGCTTCCACCTGCTCCCTGTCCATATTACCTCACTTCCCCTGCACTTCGTTGCCGGATCTTGTTGCCTTGTGCCAGTGAAAGCGTTTAGTGTTGTCCAAAGCCTGTGTTCCAGATCTCCTGCTATCCTCATTGACTACGAACCTTGCCGCCTGCCCCGACCTTCTGCTACGTCTGACCTTGCCTCTGCCTAGTCCTTCTGTACCACGCCTTCTCAGCAGTCAGCGAGGTTGAGCCGTTGCCGGTGGATACGACCTGGTTGCTACCGCCGCAGCAAGACCATCCCGCTTTGCGGCGGGCTCTGGTGAAAACCAGTAGCATCCCTAGAACCGATCCACCGATACGGTCCACGCCAATCCCTCGCTGACACAGTCGATCCACATCCAGTTAGCCGAATCATAACAATTATGCCTTGTATGCTTTCCTGGAGCTGGTAAACACAATGGGGGACCTTTATCAATGTTGGTGTGAGGTAGTAGACAATTTACCCATTGTTTTTCTTGGTGTATTTTTTAACACAGTTTCTCAAAATGTCACAAAATGGTGCACAGACTTGATAAATGGTGCACAGACTTGGGCACAATTATAGAAACCAGTGAGTTGCAGAGCTAGGTTTAAAGGGGTATTCCACTACTAGATATCTTATCCCCTATCCAAGGGATAGGGGAGAACATGTCTGATCGCAGGGGTCCCACTGCTGGGGCCCCCACGATGTTCCGCAGCACCTGGCATTCTAACGCAACTGGTGTTCTAACGGTTCCTGCGGTAGTGGTTGTGACGTCACAACCATGCCCCCTGGCGACATCACGCCACGCCCCTTTCCATTCATGTTTATGGGAGGGGCATGTCAACAACACACCCCACCCATAGACATGAATGGAGGGGGTGTGGCGTGACGTCACCAGGGGGCATGGTTGTGATGTCACGACCACTACCGCACAAAGCGTTAGAACAAAGAGTGTGTTAGAATGTGCCAGGTGCTGCGTCACAACCACTTCCGCAGGAACCTGGCGTTCTGAAGAAAATGTTCAGAACACTGGAGCACTGGAGTACCCCTTTAAAGATCAACTGGTGCCAGAAAGTTAAACATATTTGTAAATTACTTCTATTAAAAAATCTTAATCCTTCCAGTACTTTTTAGGGGCTGTATACTACAGAGAAAATGTTTTTCTTTTTGGATTTCTCTGCTGACCTCTGCTGTCCATTTTAGGAACTGTCCAGAGCAGTAGAAAATCCCCATAGCAAACATATGCTGCTCTGGGCAATTCCTAAAATGGACAGCAGAGGTCAGCAGAGAGCTCTGTGGTCGTGACATAAGAGAAATCCAAAAAGAAAAACATTTCCTCTGAAGTATACAGCCCCTAAAAAGTACTTGAAGGATTAAGATTTTTTTAATAGAAGTAATTTACAAATCTGTTTAACTTTCTGGAACCAGTTGATTAAAAATAAAAAGTTTTCCACGGGAGTACCCCTTTAAGCTTTGTGCTCTGCATCTGACACATTTGTAGGTGACCCGTTAACTGTCGTACAGTTGCATAAAAAAAGCAGATTTGTGCAAAAAAAAAGCACTTCAAAATTTATTTTGCGCAAATAATAAATACAGCTCCACTACAAAAAGTGTTTTACGGTACACCAAACAGTAGACAACTTTAAAATATGTTCTACCTAAAATTGCGTAAAAAAATTGCTGAAAAAATGCAATTGTGCACAATTTGGAGGGACATTTAGAACATTAAAGTGGTGTAAAGCCAATGATAAATGCCCCCAATGTCCCTTAGTAGGGGTGTTGGCCCAGCTGGCATCTCACATGCTTCATCTCTGTGGCTGGACTACTTTTATAAACCTTAAATTCATTATTCTCTCAAGGCTGAAAACAACCCAAAACTATGATGCTCCCTCACCATGCTTCACGGTTGGGATGAGATTTTGTTGCTGAATCACATGCAGGATGCAGCCTATCAGCAGCCAGCCACCCCAGTCACAGCCCTATATAATCGGCAGCCAACTTGCGGCCACTCACATCAGAGAGCAGTGTGTATTGACAGCAGCGATTCACCTGAAGCCCAAATCAAGCCTAGAAGCACAGATAGGGAAGGGAAAGAGACTGAGAGAGAATGCAATTGTGTGTGTATTACAGCAGTGATTCACCTAGAGCCCAAATCCAGTCTAGAAGCACTGACAGGGAAGGGAGTGAGATTGAAAGGGAAAGTGCAATTTTGGGTGTAGTACAGCAGTGATTCACCTCAAGCCCAAATCCAGCCTAGAAGCACTGATAGGGAAGGGAGTGAGATTGAGAGAGAAGTGCAATTTTGGGTGTAGTACACAGCGACTGTGTGCTGCAGCACTGGTGTGTACAACAACTGAAAAGCTAATAGTCGCCAGCCAGTTAGGGTGAACAGAGCACTAAAAGTGTATTGTCCTTTATTAAGTGTAACCTGTGCGTACATCTAAATGGTGTAGCATTTTGCTCTTGTTAAAGTCCTAAGGGCCTAGTTACTGTGAAAGGCCAGCCAAAACTACACACCTGCTGGTGTAGTAGACAAATACTGTTTTAAGTGTACTGGAGCACATTGTACTCCCCTCAAAAGTGCATAACACATACAAACATCTAAGTGGTGTACCATTTTGTTACTGTTAAAGTCTTAAGGGCATAGATAATGTGAAAGGCCAGCCAAAAGTACACACCTGCTGGTGTTGTAGACAAATACTGTTTTAAGCGTAGTGGAGCATATTGTACTCCCCTTACTTATATACGCACTAAGTATGTCAGGCAGAGAAGTGCCAGGACGTGCACAGAGGAGTGGCAAAGGCCTAAATTCATCAGGCACAGGTGGTAGCAGACTAGGGGCAAGAGGCAGCAGGAGTTGCAGTGAGAGGCCTGAGTTCCCGTTATCAGCTAGTGGTCTTGTCTCGACCAGCAACCCATCTGCCATCATCTATTCGTTAATACGGTCATCCACTTTATCACAAGTGACATCTAACACCCCCAATCAACAGTCAGTGGGTTCCTTAGACACAACTTTCAGTTGGCATGGCCTGGGAGCAGTCCCTGTCCTCCCATTGCCTCTGTCCCATGCTGTTCCCTCCCCCACAGAAGTATCTTATGCTGTAGGTTCAGCTCCATTATTCAGTGAGGACGATCTAATACTAATCTACTAGAGGACAGTCAGCAGCTACTGCCCAGCCAAGAAGTGGTGGAGCCACTCGTGCCTGGGGTAAACCACCTGCTTCAGCGGCAATAGCAGTCAATCAGTGCGGACTGTTCGTGGGAAAATTAGCTACTCGAAGGAGTGGCAGTTTTTCATCAAGCATCTGGAGGATGTTAACCTGGCCACATGCAAGATTTGTCGGCAGAAGGTGAAGCGTAGCCAGGGTCCCAATGTTGGCACCACGGTCCTGCGTCAACATATGCAGCATCACCATAAAGCGCCCTGGGAGAACCGTGGCTCCGATGTAGTGGTCCAGCCTGCTGCATCACTCAGTGGCACGCTGCTCCCTGCTTCAGCCAGCCAAGGCTTCACCACCTCAGCCGAAGGGAACTGTATGTCATACACATCTTATGTTGCTCCAGATGATCCTGCTCCTCCTACTTCAAGTCAGTCATTCTGCCAGCAATTTATAGGCAAAGCCATGTCCAAGAGACAACAGTATGTGCCCACTCATCCAACGGCACAGAAGCTGAATGTGCTCCTGTCCAAGTTGCCGGTGCTGCAGTCCCTCCCTTTTCAAGTGGTGGACTCTGCACCTTTCATTAAACTGATGGCTTGTGCCAAGCCGAGGTGGAGAGTCCCAAGCTGTCATTTCTTTGCGAAGAAAGCAGTACCAGCCCTTCAAAATTTTGTGGAACAGAAGGTGGGCCAGTCCTTCAGTCTGTCAGTGTGTACCAAAGTGCACGGCAGCGCCGACGTCTGGAGCTGTAACTACGGTCAGGGACAATACATGTCCTTTACGGCCCATTGGGTGAATGTGGTTCCTGCACAGCCACAACAGCAACTTGGACAGGTCACACCGCTTCCGCCTCCATGCTCTCTGGCCGTTTGTCCTGTGACAGTGTGCGACTCCGCCTCCTCATCCTCCACCGTGTCCTCAGCCTCCACTGCATGGACAAGACTAAGTGCCCCTCCAGCATACCATGTGGGCAGGGCGTGGCGGTGTCACACTGTCCTTCACATGGTTTGCTTTGGTGAACGGAGTCACACAGGGCAGGAACTGCTAAAAGTCATTCATCAAGAAATCGAATCATGGCTTACTCCACGAAAACTGGAAATGGGAACCATGGTGACCGACAACAGGAAGAACATCTCATCTGCGCTGCGACAAGGAAGCCTGAGCCCTGCATGACACACGTGTTCAATCTGGTTGTCAAGCGGTTCCGGAAGTGTTCCCCCATTTGCAAGACATCCTAACAATGGGAAGGAAACTTTGCATGCACTTCAGCCACTCGTACACCACAAAGCACACCCTCCTTGAGCTGCAGCGTCAGAACGGTATCCCTCAACATAGTCTGATTTGTGACGTTTCCACATGTTGGAATTCCACCCTCCATATGTTGGACCGAGAAAAGCCATCACCAATTTCTTGATGATCCAAGCGGATAGGGGTACCCCCTGTGTAACTTTAATGTCAACCAGTGGCAGCTCATACATGACACCTTCCATTTGCTCAGGCCCTTTGAGGAAGCCACCTTATTAGTCAGTCGCCAGGATTACGGCATGAATGACGTCATTCCACTGCTTCATTTACTGCAACACGTGTTGGAAATATGGCTGGTCAGGGCACTGGTGTGGTGGCGCCTACATCTCATGGCCACATGACCCCTGTGGGGGCTGAACTGGAGGAGGAGGAGAAGGGGGAGGGACACAGTGGAGCACAGTTTAGGTTTCGCAAGATGTGCATTTTTTTTCTAGTCATCTGACAGAAGAATAGCAGGAGCAGCAAGAGGAGCTAGAGGGTTGTGAAGAAGGCGAAACAGAGGACCCAGACACACCGTGGCAGTATGCAGTGGAGATGGAGGTAGGGAGTCCCTCCGAGTTACTTGCACAAATGGCACGATGCATGCTCGCTTGCGTAGTGACCGCCGAATTGTATCCATTCGGCAGCGGTATGACTTCTGTCTCTCCACCTTATTGGACCCTTGCTACCAGCACAAAATGGGGGGCCTTTTTTACACCCACTGAGAGGGAGGACAAACTGACCTACTACAGAGACATCCTATGCAGTCAGTTGGCCAATGCCTATCTGCGCCATCGTCCATACTATAGCAGGTCTGACTCGGGGGGCCCTCTGCACTCACCTTCCACTGCAATGGCTGCTGGGAGGGGTGGGGTGGCAGGAGTAGTACCAGCTCCATCAGCAGCAGCCTGAGTCTACAGTCGCTGATGAGTAGCTTTCTTCACCCACATAGTGAAGCAACTCATCATCAGCAGGACCTGAACCAGCAGGTGGTGGCATACCTTGACATGCCCATGCCAACACACATTGAAGATCCGCTGGACTTCTGGGCAGCCAAACTTGATTTGTGGCCACAGCTAGTAGTTTGCCCTGGAAAAGCGGTCCTGCCCAGCCAGTAGTGAGCTATTAGAGCGGGTATTTAGTGCGGCGGCGGCCATGGTCACCCTAAGGAGAACTCGTCTGTCCACAAAAAATGTGGAGAGACTGACCTTTGTGAAGATGAATACTCAATGGATCAGCCAGGATTTCCACCCACCAATGTCTGATGCATCAGAGTAGATTGACCATGGTGCCACACCAATACTTCACAAATATGGATAGTGCAAAACATATTTAAGGTGCTGCTCCCCAGTTACAGACATTCATCCACATCAGACCACAAGTAAGTATTGAGGATATGCATTAGCTAAAACTGAACTTTTCTTAGGATAAAATATATGTACCCTCATTTTTTTAGA
Source organism: Hyla sarda (assembly GCF_029499605.1). Classification (NCBI taxonomy): domain Eukaryota; kingdom Metazoa; phylum Chordata; class Amphibia; order Anura; family Hylidae; genus Hyla; species Hyla sarda. Next base: position 499,308,101 of record NC_079189.1, on the reverse strand, counting down.
AATCAAACAAAAGGAAAGGTGTGCAAAAAACACCATGGGCCACCTACACCACCAAGTATTCATGTGATGCAAAGACCTCTAAAAGGTGGAAGGGAACAACGTATGGTCCATTGTAACCAGTGGGGGTAAAAACTTCCCCTGAAAGGCCCTACTCTTGCATTATTAATTCTCTTCTTGGCAAGTGTTACTCACCCTAAAAAGAGCAGCCCCACTGGAACCTCTCCTTATTTCCACCTACAAACACTGCCATTTTACAGGGTTTTTAGTTGGAAATAGGTAGAGTTTCCTGTGAAGGGCCGCCTACCTTCCTACTACCTTCCTCCTGCTACTACTCTGATCCTGCCACCCACCTGATGCCACACATCTGATGCAAAGTTCTTTTTTCACCCACCTTCATCACCGGGTACTGGTATTGCCACCCACAACCTCACTATGTCACTGGGTCACTTTCAGGACTCCTGATGCTGCTGATGCCACCTCCAGGCTGTCTCATTCTGCTACCATATGTTCTCCGCATGCTGCTGCCAGCTCCAGGCTATCTCATGCTGCCACCATATGTTCTAATCATGCTGATGCCAGCTCCAGGCTGTCTCATACTGCCACCATATGTTCTCCTCATGCTGCCGCCAACTCCAGGCTGTGTCTTTCAGCCACTATATGGTCCCCTTATGCTGCCGCCAACTCCAGGCTGTGTCATTCAGCTACTATATGGTCTCATGCTGCCGCCACCTCCACGCTGTGTCATTCAGCCACTATATGGTCTCCTCTTGCTGTCGCCAACTCCAGGCTGTGCCATTCAGCCACTATATGGTCTACTCATTCTTCTGCCACTTCCAGGCTGTGTCATTCATCCACTATATGGTCTCCTCTTGCTGCCACCAACTCCAGGCTGTGCCATTCAGCCACTATAAGGTCTCCTCATGCTGCCGCCACCTCCATGCTGTATCATTCTGCCACTATATGGTCTCATCATGCTGCCACCACCTCCATGCTGTGTCATTCAGCCACTATATGGTCTCCTCATACTGATGCCACCTCCAGGCTCTGTCATTGTGCCGCTCTGTGACAGTGATTGTAATAGCGACGCCTCTAATCTGCATGACATACTGAATAACAGTATTATTTCACCAACCCAGCTCACACCCAAGTGTTCTACGCCCCTATTGAGGCTCTCTGTAGGTCAGAAATTGCCGTTTTGAATACAGGTTCCCCGCAAATAAATTCGTACCGAACTGAATTTTTCTAAAAATTCGTCGAATCGTCCGAATCAAATTTTTCTAAAATTTGCTCATCTCTTGTCATTAGCACTGTTGTTTTACTGCCCTATAGATGTTTACTCAATGTGTCCCATAAAAGACAAAAACATGACTTAAAGCATGATTTAAATAATGACAATCAGACCTAATTGTATTAGTTATCAGTGCAGAAACCCAAGTGGTTTCAAAGTGTTCACTTACTTTATCTTGCAACTGTGGGTAAATGGCATGTTGTTTAATAAGTATTATCGGAGAGGCTAAGAGACTTACCAGCTCATCTTACTGACTGCAGTACAAGTCTCTACATTTATCCTTCTCTATCTCAAATTCTAGATCCCATAGGGACAGGAATGGTAACTTAGGAGGAACATAATTTTAATGTGTGTAGAAAAAAGACAGTAAAACTGGTGGATTAGCTCTGTAGAGACAAAGGGACTCCACTCATGCAATATCAGATCTGGATATAATAAAAGCAGTAAAAAAAAAGCTGCTGAAGGCTTATTTGTTAAAGTAAAATATGATAAAGATATCAGAGGAAGAAATCTTGCAATAACTTCTGTCATCTTCACCATTCAAAAAGACATGGGTTAAACTGGCTCCTGAAAGTTAAACAGATTTGTAAATTACTTCTATTAAAAAATCTTAATCCTTTCAATAGATATTAGCTTCTCAAGTTTTCTAACTGCTCAATGATGATGTCACGTCCCGGGAGCTGTGCATGCTGGGAGAATATCCCCATAGGAACTGCACAGCTCCAGGGATGTGAGTCATCAGAAAGACGTTAGACAGAAAAAAACAACTCAACTTCAGAAGCTAAAAACTATTGCAAGGATTAAGATTTTTTAATCGAAGTAATTTACAAATCTGTTTAACTTTCCGGAGCCAGTTGATATATAAAAAAAAGTTTTGGCCTGGAATACCCCTTTAATAGCTGGGGAGAAGTCCGAATTATGAAATAAAAGGGGGTAATAAAAATTAAATGGGGTCTGCCTTCCATAGTATCCTAGAGAATGAGACTAAAATAGGCAAAAGGCAATATATATTCTTTAAGACCGATAGATATGGATAATATGGCTAAAGAAGTATAGGCCAGATCATAGGTAAGAATAGGTGGAACTCTCAAACTACCCAAAGTGGGGCTAGTTCATAGTATGTTCTGTGCAGTTACATTTGTCAATGAAAACAGCAAATCCTATGATCTTTTAATATAAAAAAGGGGTATTCCAAATAAATTTATTATATCCCTAATCCACAGAATAGGAGATAACTGTCAGATCAAAAGGAGGAGGTCCGACTAATGGGACTGCCGCGATCTTCGGTATGGTACCCTGACGCTTTTGCACCACCACTCTATTCATTGTCTGTGGAGCTGTTGAAAATAACTCCTGTGAGTAGGGGCACGCCCGGCACTATAATAAGGCAGGCCAAGCAACTGCTTTAGGGAGCACAGATTAAGGAGTTGAGCTGGGGGTGGTGGAAAAAAGAATAACTTTTTTTTTTAAATCCCTGCCACTCTTCCCCCCCCCCCCCCCCCACCCCCTGGAACAAACCCCTAATAATTTCCCCAAACGCACCGCCCCCTGCCTCACAATGACCCTCCTCCCCATGCCATGCTGCTGTGGCACGGGCCCCTCCCCTAATAACAGTTTAGGGGTAGCATCATACAGCACGGATTTGCAGCATATTTTATGCTGCGGATCCGCCGGTGACCCAAACGTTAGTGTCCCTCCAGCTGTTCCCCCCCCCCCCCCCCCTTGCTCATAGTGGCAATCTGCCAAATCTCACATTGCGGTGATTCACACAGTGATTGGCCCTGGGCAGATTGCCGCTATGAGCAGGAGGAACAGCTGGAGGATCACTAACGTTTTGGTCACCGGCGAATCCGCAGGTCGTGTGACCCTGCCCTAAATCACCCACCCCCTTTTCCCCATTTTTTAAATAAAATAATGTAAACAAAAATAAACATGTGCTTTCGGCGCATGCATAAATGTCTAAACTATTAAAATACAACATTAACCCCTTAAGGACTCAAATTTTTTTAGTTTTTGCACTTTTGTTTTTTCCTCCTCACCTTCTTAAAATCATAACGCATTCAATTTTGCACCTACAGACCCATATAAGGGCTTGTTTTTTGCATCACTAACTTTGTAATGACATCACCTATTTTATAACATAATCTGCGGCAAAACAAAAAAAAAATTATTTGTGGGGTGAAATGGAAAAAAAAACATTTTGCAACATTTTAGGGCTTCCGTTTCTACGCAGTGCACTTTTCGATAAAAATGATACTTTATCTTTATTCTGTACAAGGATACCCAATTTATGTAGGTTTTATTTATTTTACTACTTTAAAAAAAATTATAACTACATGTACCAAAATTTATATGTTAAAAATTGGCATCTTCTGACCCCTATAACTTTTTTAATTTTTCCGCATACGGGGCTATATAAGAGCAAAAAAGTGGTCTGTAGTTTTCATAGGTATTATTTTTGTTTTGATGAGACTTTTTGTTCACTTTTTACTAATATTTTCATGGTATATGAAACGACCAAAAATGCAAAATTTTGGACTTTGGTATTTTTTTTTACGTGTAAGCCATCACCTGTGCGGTTTAGCTATTCTTAAATTTTAATAGTTCGGACATTTACAGACAGTACGCACGCGGCGGTACCACATATGATTATTATTTTTTTAATTACGTTATTTTATTTCAAAAATAGGAAAAGAGGGGTGATTCAAACTTTTATTAGGGGGGGGGGCTTATTCACATTTAGGAGGTGAGGAAGCTCCTGTTGTCCAGTAAGCTGATCGGGACATCGCGATTCTGTCGCGATAATCCCGATCAGCTCTGCAAAGCTACTGGGATAGTTATACTTTCACTTTAGACCCTGCAATCAACTTTGATTGCAGCATCTAAAGGGTTAATGCCGGGCATCAGCCCGATCAGTGATGCCCGGCAATAACCCTGGGTCCTGGCTGCTGATAGCAGTCAGGAGCCATGGGGCTTGAAGCATTCTGCCCTCGTGAGAGCGCATTAAACACTGGTAACGGGACTCAGGACGTACAGGTATGCTCTGTGTCCTTAACTGGTTAATGAAACAGCATAGTAATTGGCATAAACATAAAAAAAAATACCCAGATGGCAGATTTTTGGTCACTTCATATACCAGAAAAAAAAATTATAAAAAGTAATGGAAATTCCCATCAAAACAAAAATAGTACCAAAAAAAACTACCGGTCACGGCACAAAAAAAAAAAAGCCTTTATACAGCCCTGTATATGGAAAAAAGATAAAGTTATAGGGGTCAGAAGAGGACAATTTAAGAATACTGAAATTTTTTTTTTTTCAAGAAAGATGTAATTTTTAGGTAGTAAATTAAAACAAAACCTATATAAATTGGGCATTGCCATAATTGTATGGACCTACAGAATAAAGATAACTTATAATTTTCACTGAAAAGTGCACTGCGTAGAATAAACCCCCCACCCCCAAAAGGTGCTAAATTTCCTTATTTCCCCTCCAATTTCTTACCAAAAATATATTTTTTTGTTTCAGGGTAAAATGAGTGATGTCATTACAAAGTACAATCGGTGGCGTAAAAGACAAGCCTCATATCAAAATTGAAAGCATTATGGCTATTAGAAAGCGAGTCCTTAAGGGAACTTACATACTCAGAGTGCTCCCTCCTAGTCAATACATAAATCAAATTATCCTCTATGGATCCCAGGGCATTAGTTTCTATAACAGTAACCCTTTGGGAGGTCTAACCTCTCTCGGGGGATAAAGAACCCTACGAGTGGGGCTCCACTAAAATCCATTTTTATTGTGGTGAAAGAACCAACTAGTGATTTAAAATTGTCAGAGATCCTTATGTGACTGTTGCCAGTTTTTAGGCTATATGTATTATTAGTGGTGAAGTAGTGGCTAATACTTTTGCAGTATTATTGAGGGGGGTTAATTACTTACACCCTCCTTGTCCAGGTCTATTGTGTGGTGCTTGGGTGATTTCCTCCACATATGGGGTTGTTATTGTCACCAAATAACTCATATATATAGCATTATAGGGGGTCTCTCACACCTTCCTATATGGCTCTGTAGGGGGTCTCCCACACCCTCCCAGTCAATAAACAGGAAATTTGGGGGTGGGGCCATATGAAATAAGGGGATTGGACATAAAATGGGGGGGGGGGGGGGAGGGGATTTCACCATTTGATTATTATATTGCAATCTCAATATTTACCTCCATAATCTCAATCACACATTTTTCTCATATCGTGCAGCCCTAGTGTATATGATGTGTATGTATGGTGTGTGCAGATTGTGTGTATGATTGGATGTAATGTATGATGTTGGGGATGGCAGCGGGTATATGTATGATGTGTATGTATGGTGTGTGTTTGTATGATGTGTGTAGGTATGATGTGTGTATGTATGATATGCGTGTATATGTATGATGTGTGTGTATGTATGATGTTCGTACATATGATGTGGGGACAATGATGGTGTATGTATGATGTGTATAGGATGTGTGTGTATGAATAATGTGTGTATGTATGAAATATATGATACAGGGGGCGGCGGCGGGTGTATGTATGATGTGTGAGATTGTATGATGTGTGTGTATGTATGAAATGTATGATGTGGATGGGGTGGTGACGGGTGTATGTATGATTTGCATGTATGATGAGTGCATATTTGTATGATGTGTGTATGTATGATAGATGTGTAAGCTAGACAGATGTATGTATGGTGTGTGTATGTATGATGTATGTGTGTAAGCTAGATGGGTGTATTTATAATGTGTGCATGTAGGATTGTGTATGTATTATGTGTGTAGGATGTGTGTGTGTATGTATGATAGATGTGTGTAAACTAGATGTATGTATGTATGATGTGTGTGTATGATTGTGTGTGTATTATGTGTGTATGTATGTGTGATGTTTGTATGATGTGTGTATGTATGATAGATGTTTGTATGTGTGAAAATAAAAAGGAGCTGCTGCTACTACTACTACCTAACTAAAGTGGGCTGCTACTATTACTACTTCCTAAAGGGGGCTGCTACTTCTACTACCTAAATGGGGGCTGCTATTACTTTAAGTGGGGGATTCTACTACTAACTATGGGGGGCTGCAACATTATAAAAGCGGGCTACCATCTATAATGGAACCTACCGACAGGGAGTAACTCCTACTTAGGAGTCTGCTATTACCTACAGGGAGTTAATACCTACAGGTATCTGCACAGGGACCTACCTACAGGTGGCACTGACCTACTTAGGACACCTTCGTAATGTGGGAAACCATGTGAAGGGATCTACTTAATGGGGGAACCTACCTACTTTTTCCCCAATCTGCTTATCTACCCACTCTACTGTTTGAGACACCAAGGGGTGTTTATTACTGTATAGAGTGCTATAGGTGCTTAAAAAGTGTGAGCCTAAAATATTTGGAGACAAGTTGATGATAGAAGAAATTGTCATGAGGGTCTGGGCTGGATGGGGAATAAAAAGGAAAAGTGAACAACTCTGATCACAGATAACATGACCTGGTGTAACTGTATGTAATTACTAATATGGTCTGCAGAGCCGGGTCACCACTATATGGGCACTGTGTGGGTGGATTTTAGTTTGTGTACAGTGATTTTATTCAGTATGATAATATTATCCCATCATTATATGGTAGTAATGGTCATTATATTATCCCGTCATTATATTATAATAGTATCCCGTCATTATATGGTGGTAATGATGTGGCAGTATTTTTTTCCCCCTTGTATAGTGGTGTTATTGGTGATACTGATCTGTATATAGTGTTTTTATTCAGTATCAGTATGGCAGTATTATCCCGTCACTATATGGTGGTAATGGTAGTGGTTATGGTGTGGTGCAATTATTTGTCCTTTGTATAGTGGTGAAAACATTTTCTCTCTATAATGTTTTTTATTTATTAACAGTATGATGGTATTAGTCACTGCGATAGTAATATGTCGTCCTGGTTTGGAGGTATTATTTTATGTGATAATTCTGGTATACACTTGGTGAGCGGCAATGCATACACTATATGCATCACCATTCTCTTACATTTACAGGCCAGCGGGGGGATGCACAATAATCTGCACTGCCACGATACGTCAGTGAGGGGGGGAGCTGGGCATCAAAATGCACCTTCTCTTGTGTTGACAAAAATCCTTGCACCTGCCCTGCGTAGGGGATAGGATAAATTAACTCGGAATACTCGGGCAGCATGGTGACTAAGTTGTTATCACTGTTGCCTTGAAGCACTGGGGTCGTAGTTTTAAATCCAACCAAGGACACAACATCTGCAAGGAGTTTGTATGTTCTCCCCATGTTTGTGTGGGTTTACTTCTGGGTACTCAGGTTTCCTCCCACCCTCCAAAACATTCTGACAGGTGAATTTTGATTGTGAATCCATATGGGGACAGTGATACAGCATTAGTATCATTATTATTCAAGGGCTGAAAAGCCATCTAATAATTTATGGATGTACATGGTCATTTTTGATGTTTATGTTATGAAATTTAACTTACATACTTTTTATATCATGATATATTTGGATGGTGTAGACTACGGTATATATATTTCTCCTCACCTCCTCCTCAGGGAGACTTATTGAATTGTTAGCAATGACAATCTGTGCAACGCACATCACATGGCTGGATGAAGCAATGCTGTCAGAGTATACAATCCTTTAGAATGAGGGAGATTTATGGCACTTATTGAGTGTAGGCGCTTGTATGACTTGCTGTGACAGTGTGTTTCAATGAATGGGAAGCTGCTTCTGAAAGGTAGAAAAGGCACTAATTGGAGTGGCATCGTTTTTTTTAAGCAGCCATTGTATGTTTCCAGCCGCAATATATTGCAGATGTCTCATTACATGACATTTCCAGCACAGTGGTTGAATCTTAATAAAAATGGAAAGTTTATTCTCCTGGAGAGTGGGAGGAAGATGTAATGAGATCTGCCCTTAGCCTTTGTCATTTGTCTCTCAGATGTAGCATGGCATTATCTGTAGTCAGTGTTGGCAGCAGCTCCTTGTCAGTGTTAAAATAAACTGCTTGTTCCAAGAACTTTGCATTAATATTTTGGAACAGGACAAACCCTGAACGCAGTGATGTCTGATAGGGTTACAAATTGAGATAGGATATTTAACCCTTTCGATGCAGAAAATGATACATACCAAAATACTGAATATTTAGTTACAATTTACTGTTAGGTAAGTGCATTCAAACAAATGCCTTGAGGCAGTATTTGTTTAATTTTCTTCTTTTCTTTCTTAGTACTAGTGTGGATTTCCCTACACTCAGTGCCTCACGGATCCATTACCAATTTAAAGGGGTATTCCAGCCAAATACATCTTATCCCTATCCAAAATATATGGAATAAGATGTCTGATCACAGGGGGCCCGCCACTGGGACCCCCCGCGATTTCCGTGCAGCACCCGCATTATATGGGGGGGCGGCTTCTCCAGTCTCAGAAACCTCTCCACCCTCCCATAGGCATGAATGGAGGGGCGTGGCGTGATGTTTTTCTGACATATATCTAAGTGTCTAGTGGTATCTTGACTTATTTATTTGATTAATATAACACGACATATCAAAGGTATTAACATTTTATTGTCTATTTCTTTGCAATTTAAAAAAAAATATAGTATGATAAATCTTCTAAAGTATGCGTTATCCAGTTTTTTTTATATGTTTAGAAATACTGGAAAATCTTTAACATTATCCTTCTAAATACTTATCATTTACATATCAGTTTCCATCTATACATATATTTATTACAATGCAGAAAAAGTACTCTTTAAATTGGCACTGTCGTTTGCAAAAACCTTTTTTATAATATTTACAATAAATATGTATATTTTTAATACACTGCCTGTGTGTCTCTGTAAGGAGATGAAATACAGGAAATTTTGGTGGGACAAGTAGGGCTCCTGGCTGCCTGCTGTGTAAGCCGGGTGCAGTGGCGTTGCTAGGGTTGGTGTCACCCGGTGCGGTAGAAAATGGTGTCACCCCCATACCTACCCCCCCCCCCCTCAGTAAGTTTTTAGCCTGTTGTGACGGACACCACTGTTGTAGCGCATTGTGAGAAATTCCAGTATAATAATCAGATATACCAGTTGCCACAGAATGGGAAAGTGTTAAAGAAGTTTTCACCATTGAAATATACAGCTCCCAGAATTACTTAAAGGGGTACTCCACTGGAAAACATTTACTTTTATATCAACTGGTGCCAGAAAGTTAAACAGATTTTTAAATTGCTTCTATTTAAAATCTTAATACTTACAGTACTTATAAGCTGGTGTATGCTCCACAGGAAGTTGTGTAGTTCTTTCCAGTCTGACCACAGTGCTATTTGCTGACACCTCTGTCCATGTCAGGAACTGTCCAGAGCAGGATAGGTTTGCTATGGGGATTTGCTCCTACTATGGACAGTTCTTGACATGGACAGAGGTGTCAGCACAGAGCACTGTGGTCAGACAGAAAATAAATTAAAAAGGAAAATAACTTCCTGTGAATCGCTTATACAGCAGCTAATAAGCACTGGAAGGATTAAGATTTTTAAATAGAAGTAATTTACAAATCTGTTTAACTTTGTAGCACCAGCTGATTAAAAAAAATGTTTTCCAGTAGAGTACCCCTTTGAGCAGTGGTGAGGTTATGTTGGGAGTTGTAGTTTCACTGACCATAACTGTAGAACTGACAAGTGACTACAGCTCTGATGTAGAGAGGAGAATGTACAATGGTATCAGTGACTACAGGTGACATCTTCTCTATAGTGAGGAGAATACACAATGATATCTGACTACAGGTGACGTCTTCTCTATAGTGAGGAGAATACACAATGACATCAGTGACTACAGGTGACGTCTTCTCTATAGTGAGGAGAATACACAATGATATCAGTGATTACAGGTGACGTCTTCTCTATAGTGAGGAGAATACACAATGATATCAGTGATTACAGGTGACGTCTTCTCTATAGTGAGGAGAATACACAATGATATCAGTGACTACAGGTGACGTCTTCTCTATAGTGAGGAGAATGTACAATGATATCAGTGATTACAGGTGACGTCTTATCTATAGTGAGGAGAATACACTGATATCAGTGACTACAGGTGACGTCTTCTCTATAGTGAGGAGAATGTACAATGATATCAGTGATTACAGGTGACGTCTTATCTATAGTGAGGAGAATACACAATGATATCAGTGACTACAGGTGACGTCTTCTCTATAGTGAGGAGAATACACAATGATATTAGTGACTACAGGTGACGTCTTCTCTATAGTCTTCCCTTATCTAATTCAGATGGTACATACCGCCAGGACTTGATCCAGCTAAAACTTCTCTCTGCAGAATGTGACGCCCAGACGTCTCCTCACTATGTCAGTGCATTCTCATCCTCTATATGAAAACAATTATTATTATAAACCTGCCAGACACTGTATCCTCTAAATAGAATACTACTATACACTATACTCTTTGATTATAAACCTTCCATACACCATACCCACTGAATATAATACTACCACACACTGTACATTCTGAATATAATACCAACACATACTGTACCCTCTGAATATAAATCTGCCACATACTGTACCCCTGAATATAATACCGCCACACACTGTACCCACTGAATATAATACTACCACATACTGTACCCTCTGAATATAATACTACCACAAACTGCGCCCTCTGAATATAAATCTGCCACATACTGTACCCTCTGAATATAAATCTGCCACATACTGGACCCCTGAATATAAATCTGCCACATACTGTACCCCTGAATATAAATCTTCCACATACTGTACCCCTGAATATAAATCTGCCACATACTGTACCCCTGAATATAATACCGCCACATACTGTACCCTCTGAATATAATACTACCACCCACTGCGCCCTCTGAATATAATACTTAGAGATGAGCAAACTACAGTAAATTCAACTCGTCACAAACTTCTCTGCTCGGCAGTTGATAACTTTTCCAGCATAAATTAGTTCAGCTTTAAGGTGCTCCCGTGGGCTGGAAAAGGTGGATACAGTCCTAGGAGACTCTTTCCTAGGATTGTATCCACCTTTTCCAGCCCACCGGAGCACCTGAAGGCTGAACTAATTTACGCAGGATAAGTTATCAACTGCCGAGCCGAGAAGTTTGTGACGAATCGAATTTACTGTAAGTTCGCTCATCTCTAATAATACTACCACAAACTGCACCCTCTGAATATAATACTACCACAAACTGCGCCCTCTGAATATAACGTTGTCATACAGTGCACCCTCTGAATATAATACCACAACCGCAGTAACACCCCTCAACATCCGTTAGCTGATGCTATTACGACGGGAGGGGGGTATTGGTGGTGTTGCTAGTGGATGATGGGGGTGCTACTACTCGGGGGGTGTTGCTGGAGGATGATGAGGGTGCTACTAGCCATCCCCCCTGGCAGTATCACCCCATCATCCATTGGCAGGATCATCCTCCTGGCAGGAGCACCGCCATCATCCACCATCAGGATCTGCTGATGGAGGTGCTGCTGGGGGGGGGGGGGTTGCTGGTGGATGATGAGGGTGCTACTGCCAGGGGGGGAGCATTAGGTAGGCAGCAGTTCCCCCACATTAGGTAGGTCGCAGTTTCCCCACATTAGGTAGCATCTATTCCCCACATTAGGCAGCATAGATTCCCCACATTTGGTACCAGTTCCCCCACACTAGGTAGGTACCAGTTACCCCACATTAGGTAGCAATTTCCCCACATTAGGTAGCACAGATTCCCCACATTAGGTAGCAATTTCCCCACATTAGGTAGCACAGATTCCCCACATAAGGTAGCATAGACTCCCCACATAAGGTAGCATAGACTACCCACATAAGGTAGTAGTTTCCCCACATTAGGCCGCAGGTTCCCTTGCAGGTTCCCCACAATGGGTCAAAGTCTCCCCACAATAGATTGCTGGTTATACCCCCCCCACACACACACACACACACACACACAAAAAACAAAACATACAACACAGAGAGACACACACACACAAACACACACACAGTCAGAGAGACACACACTCACAGACACACACACACACAGTCACACACACACAGAGTCACACAGTCACACACACACACAGAGTCACACACACAGTCACATACACACAGTCACATACACACACACAGGGGGGGGATGTGCTGACGGATGGGAGGCCGGTCGGGCACAGATGGGGGGGGGGGGGCTACGGAGCGTCTTGGTGTCACCCCATTAGGTTGGTGTCACCCGGTGCGGGCCGCACCCCCCGCACCCGGGTCGCAACTCCACTGGCCGGGTGCATGTCACAGAGCCTCAGTGCACAGAGTAGCCAGTTGTCAACTCTAAAGGAGTAAGGGAGTAAGTTTACAAATGAAAGGTAATGACAAGCAAGGGAACACCCCTACTCCTCAGTGAACTGCATGCAGTGTGAGCAACATAAACAAGGGAATAAGGAGCCATATAAGACTGAAAACCAGAAGCTTTGACATTTTTTTTTTTTAAATCTTCTCACAGGTACACTTAATGTTCAAGAATATGTACACAAATGATCAGTCTTCACCTTAACAACTGAGTGAACTAGCATGTAATCTGTTATCTCTGTATAACTACTTATAGTAGCTCACCATTCTTTTCCTTTAGGGGTGCAACATCGGTTGTGTACAGATGCAGGCAAAAAGGAACTCAGAAGCCTTACGCAGTCAAAATGTTGAAGAAAACTGTAAGTTTCTATATTATTATTTTTTTAATTATCCATGATATCATGGCACATTATCATGATCAATATCTGTTACAGAATGTGGTTGGGGTTTTACCCAACAAAATCTTATATGACACAGATCACTCTCTAAGACAAAACATATATTATTTTAAAGGAAAACCAAGTGCTTGAATGACTTTCTTTCATTTTGTAAAGAGCTAAATTTTCATTGAAGACTACAGACGTGGACAGACTTGTTGGTACCTTTCCGTTAAAGACCGAAAAACCAACAATGGTTCCTAAAATAAATAAATGAATAGAAACTTACTAACATTTCCTACAATGGTCCCCTGAGTATTTTGTTGCACAACCTTTTGAGGCAATCCAGCTATTTCTGTAACTCTCAATGAGACTTCTGCACTTGTCTCTGGGTATCTTGGTCCACTCCTCTTACTGCTCCTACTGTCTCAAGTGTGAAGGTGTCTTCTCCTGATGTTTAACCTCCTTCCACATATGTTCAATAGGATTAAAGGGGTTATCCAGGAAAAAACTTTTTTTTATATATCAACTGGCTCCAGAAAGTTAAACAGATTTGTAAATTACTTCTATTAAAAAAATCTTAATCCTTTCAGTACTTATGGACTTCTGAAGTTAAGGTTGTTCTTTTCTGTCTAAGTGCTCTCTGATGACATGTGTCTCGGGAACCGCCCAGTTTAGAAGCAAATCCCCATAGCAAACCTCTTCTAAACTGGGTGCTTTCCGAGACACATGTCATCAGAGAGCACTTAGACAGAAAAGAAAAACCTTAACTTCAGAAGCTCATAAGTATTGAAAGGATTAAGATTTTTTAATAGAAGTAATTTACAAATTTGTTCAACTTTCTGGAGCCAGTTGATATATAAAAAACGTTTTTTTCTGGATAACCCCTTTAAAATCAGGACTCATAGACGGTCACTTCAGAATAATCCAATGTTTTACTCTAAGGTATTCTTGGGTGTTTTAGCTGTGTGTAGCACACAACATGATACCAAGCAACACAGTGACTACCTTTCCCCCTTCTCACTAGGCAGACGGACTGATGACAAGGTTTTCAAAATGATTCTGTTGAAACTCAATTTGAAAGCTATGTTTAATTTTCATCAGTTCATTTTGAGTAAATTTTTATAATTAATTTTGTTAGTTTTAGTATTAACCCCTTCCCTCTTTGGTAATTTTTCATTTTTGCACTTTTGTTTTTTCCTCCCTAATTAAAAAATCATAACCCTTTCTATTTTGCACATAAAAATCCATATGATTGCTTATTTTTAGCGCCACCAATTCTACTTTGTAATGACATTATTCATTTTACCCAGAAATCTACAGCAAAACGGGAAAAAAAATAATTGTGCGAGAAAATGGAAGAAAAAAATGCCATTTTGTAAATTGTGGGGGCTTCCGTTTCTACGCAGAACATTTTTCTGTAAAAATTACACCTTATCTTTATTCTGTAGGTCCATACGATAAAAATGATACCCTACTTATATAGGTTTAATTTAGGGTTAACACAGTAGTAATTTAAAAACCCTGCCGGGAGCCCTGATTGGCTCCTTAGTGCCGGCCATTCAGGGCTTCCTGCAGGGGATTTAAAAATGATGTTTAAACAGTATATACATCGCAGTAGTAGTACAAACACTAATGTAGCCTCCCCAGCCGACGGCAGACTCCAGCAGCCGGGGAACTATTACTCCCATCATGGAAACCAGCCTGTTCCATGATGGGAATAGTAGTAGTCCCTCAGCACTGCAGGAGTCTGCTCAGAAGTAAGTCAGTTGCTAAGGATGCTGCACAGCAAGGAATAGACATGTGCACAACAAGTAAGAAGATAGGTGCTGCGGAGTCCGTTCTGAACAGCTATTGGCTGATCATTAGCCAATGACTGCCACAACTGATGAATCAGTAAAAAATAAATAAAAAATGTGCGAATGTGATTAACATATTCAGGAGGGGCAGGGCAGAGCGGCAGCTGGGAGGAGGTGCAGCAGAAATCATCACAGCTGAGTAGGTGACGTGGCGCTCACAACATGGCCGACAACACTGAGTGAAAAATGTGAGCACCAGTCACAGGAAGCCAGTAACCAACAGTATCTTCCGGGAAGATTTTAAAATTACTACAAAAGAACACCAGACAAGAAAAAGAAACCAGGCACAGAACTGGTGAGCTAAATATAATGATTTGCACCATATAACTATAAAAAAGAACCA
The DNA here is from genome assembly GCF_029499605.1 of Hyla sarda. NCBI lineage: Eukaryota > Metazoa > Chordata > Amphibia > Anura > Hylidae > Hyla > Hyla sarda. The sequence continues at coordinate 499,292,847 of NC_079189.1, read as the reverse complement.
CAGGACAAACCCTTTAAGACTTTTTGCTTTATGAAAAGAAGCTGTGTGAGATGATGAAATGGATAGGGGACTTTGCTTTAGAATTTCTATAAGGTTTTATAATGACACTGATAAGAATGACCACTGTATTTAGAGCATAGTGGGATTGTTTTTTCACCTTTCAGTTTGTTTAAGATTATACATAAAGTTTAGTAGTTTTGTAAATAAAATACTTAGGTTTCGCTGATCCTGAGCCATGGCCTGTATTATCCTCCAGAGCTGTATCCACTGTTGTGCTTGTTGCTATTGGAAACAATCAACAAACCTGTTACCGGCTCATCCAGAACAGCTTAGCTGAACTAATACAATTCTAAGGGGAAACATTTTCCTACATTAGATTCCAAACAGAGCCTGGAATATAGATGATGCCACTAGAACAAGCTATGTGTAGATACAGAGCAATGAAAACCTAGAAGATTTAGGCTCTGAAGCCTCCAGAATTGTTTAATGAAACACCTGATTATAACGTAAATTGTAACAAAGTAACTAAATATCGTAGGCAACTTATTTTTATAACTGTAAAATCGTTTTAAAAGGTAAACATACCATATGTCTTGCTTAGGTAAAAATTATTTAGCAATTTTCTTTTGTTTCTGCAACAATCCATGTTTCCCAGGGGCATGATTCCCTTTGCCTAAATTTTGGTTTTCATCTTTTTATGGCTCCTAATTACCTTGTTTATATTGCTAACACTGCATTCAGGAGGAGGGGGCATTCCCTTGCATGCCCTCACATTGTATGTGGTAACTTACTCACTCACTCATCCAGAGCTGACAACTGGCTGTCCTGTGCACTGAGGCTCTGGGAAACGCCCCCAGCTCACATAGCAGGCTGATTGACAAGCCAGGATCACTCTTCCAGTATTTTGTCTCAGCACAGCTGCCAAGACACACGGGCAATAGCTGCAGGGACAAGTGCTAAGGGAGGGAACTCTAGTGCTAAGATATATGGAGCATTTTGTCACCCCCCAAAAAATTTTATATTACAAATATACATACAATGTTATTTTCTACATTATATAAAAATTGTGTGTCAAGGGCCCATTTAAAAATCTACATCGGTAAAATCAATATCAGCATAACTAAGATACATTTTAGAGTTCACCTGCGAATATTTTATTATTATATTATATGTTTATGATATTATTATATGTCAATTCTAATACACCAAAATAACTGAGGTTTCTGAATGAAAGATGTGCATATACTCATGCGTGCAAACTAAAGCTTTTACATTTCCCATGTCCACTTTCTCATTCCACTAGAAATTATTTTGCATTGTCTTTTTAAAAGTTTAGTTTTCTGATTGATATTTAAAAGGAAAAGCAAATTCAAAAGAGCAATTCTATCTTAAGTATTTGTTAAAGGCACACTGGTTGAGAACATTGCTCTAGTCCCTCAAATGCAAGAATTCAAGGTGCTCTGTAGTGTACACTATAGAACATGAAGTACATAGGAAGAGGAATTTATTAATCCCCCCCCCCCCCCCCCTATGCTAGAGTGTACACAGGAACAGGAAGTCCATTACAGGATGTGCACTAGACAGGAAGTTAGGCAGAGGAGAGAACAGAGCAGGCAATCTTTTTATCAGAATGCATGAAAGACCACATATTGGTAGTACAATGACTTTTCCAATATATATATATATATATATATATATATATATATATATATATATATATATATATATGTGTATGTATGTATATATATATATATATATATATATATATATATATGTAAGTTTTATTAGAGTTGAAATAATTGAAAAACCACTTGAAGTCACCCTTTTAGGTCTACCTGCAGTTCCTTGGGGAAAGTTATAGTTGTTGTAAAATCTTAAGATTACCATAGGACCAGACTGTAAATGGAACTTGGGTCAATGCTGACCCATGCCGTAAAAGTAGGCAACAGTAAAACACATTTAATTTCAAATGCTTAACCAAATCTATAGACACACAAACACTTCTAAGCTACTTTAGTGTAAAAAGTATCTAGGTTATGAATTATACATTCAAAAGCAGCATGCAGAAAGACTAATGTTGTCGTTTTAGCTGAGGCAGAAAAGGCTTTGTAGGAGTTGGAATGTATGTGATAAAATATAATGAAGTGCTTAGTTCAGAACATGGTGGGCTGAGTAACATAGGGCATCCTGTGGATATCTGCATTTATTTTGTGAGTGTGCTGTTCATAAGTTTGCCCTAGATTCATGGGTAGCGGATGTAATGAGATCTGCAGTTGTGTCATTTAAGGTTCAATTACAAAACAGCGAGTGCTCTTTTCTTTCTGTATCCTAAATGAATAGCCGGTAATAACCTTAGTACAAGCATACCTACCTTGTAAATGTCCTTGTCCTGATAATGAAGCCCAAAGAGTGGGGCTCGATAATAAGGAAATATGGATAGGTGGCCATAGTCAGAAAATTAAATAGAGTCCAGGACCACCGCTAAATGGGTCCTGAGAAATCAAATTTAGACAAGGGCTACACATAGGTGACGAAAGTGATTGGGGTTGCTGTGTAGCCCTTATAAAGGTTGAGAATTTTAACAGCAAGTAAATAGCAAAGTGTCTTATAATAACATAGGGGACATAAATATTAAAAGTTTAGGTGGTGACAGGTACTCTTTAACCCCTTAACGACGAAGGATGTATATTTACGTCCTCCGCCGGCTCCCGCGATATGCCGTGGGGTCACATATCGGGTTGTTCCCGGCGGCCATTAATGGCTGGGACCCACGGCTAATACAGGACATCACCGATCACGGTGATGCCCTGTATTAACCCTTCAGGTGCGGCGATCAAAGCTGACCACCGTGTCTGAAGCGAAAGTGAAAGTATCCCGGCTGCTCAGTCGGGCTGTTCGGGACCGCTGCAGTGGAATCGCGGCATCCCGAACAGCTTAGAGGACACCGGGAGGGCCCTTACCTGCCTCCTCAGTGTCCGATCGGGGAATGACTGCTCCGTGCCTGAGATCCAGGCAGGAGCAGTCAAGCGCCGATAGCACTGATCACAGGCGTGTTAATACACGCCAGTGATCTGTGTAAAAGATCAGTGTGTGCAGTGTTATAGGTCCCTAGGGGAGCTATAACACTGAAAAAAAAAAAAGTAAAAAAAAAGTGTTAATAAAGATAATTTAACCCCTTTCCTAATAAAAGTTTGAATCACCCCCCTTTTCCCATAAAAAAAATAAAACAGTGTAAATAAAAATAAACATATGTGGTATCACCGCGTGCGTAAATGTCCGAACTATAAAAATATATTGTTAATTAAACCGCACGGTCAATGGTGTACACGTAAAAAAAATCCAAAGTCCAAAAAAGCATATTTTTGTCACTTTTTATACCATTAAAAAATGAATAAAAAGTGATCAAAAAGTCAGATCAAAACAAAAATGGTAGAGATAAAAACTTCAGATCACGGCGCAAAAAATTTGCCCTCATACCGCCCTGTACGTGAAAAAATTAAAAAGTTATAGGGGTCAGAAGATGACGTTTTTAAACGTATACATTTTCCTACATGTAGTTGTGATTTTTTCCAGAAGTACAACAAAATCAAACCTATATCAGTAGGGTATCATTTTAACCATATAGACCTACAGAATAATGATAAGGTGTCATTTTTACCGAAATATGCACTGCGTAGAAACGGAAGCCCCCAAAAGTTACAAAATGGCGTTTTTCTTCGATTTTGTCGCACAATTATTTATTTTTCCATTTTGCTGTGGATTTTTGGGTAAGATTACTAATGTCACTGCAAAGAAGAATTGGTGATGCAAAAAATAAGCCATAATATGGATTTTTAGGTAGAAAATTGAAAGGGTTATGATTTTTAAAATGTAAGGAGGAAAAAACGAAAATTGAGAAACTGAAAAACCCTGCGTCCTTAAGGGGTTAAAGGGTTCTTGTCTGTTAAAAAAATAATTCTGACATGTCATAGATAAAAGTACCCTTTAATCATACCTGTGTTTCACTCATACTGCTAGAATAACAGAGAAAAAAAAAGTTTTATGGACTATGGGGGAGATTAATCAAAACTTGTGCAGGGGAAAAGTCGACCAGTTGCCCATAGCAACCAATCATTTTTGAAAAGCCCTCTGAAAAATAAAAGAAGCAATGTGATTGGTTGCTATGAGTATCTGGTCAACTTTTGCTCAGCACAGGTCTTGATGAATTTCCCCCCTGTGCTGAGAAAAAGTTGACCAGTTGTCCATAGCAACCAATCACATTGCTTCTTTTATTATTTCTGATGAGTTGGCAAGTGTCTGCTGGGTGTTCATGAACCAAAGTTTTTTCTTGACTATTAAGCTGCAAATCCCACCTAACTGCTCCCCCTGCTATTAAAGGGGTTATCCACCACAAGGTGATTTTAGTACGTACCTGCCAGACAGTAATGGACATGCTTAGGAAGGATCTGCGCTTGTCTTGGGGCTAAATGGCTATGATGTGAGATTACTGGCTATTTCCTGTTGGAGTTCATTCCCTCAAACGACAAATCCCATAATTCCTTGTTTGTAAGTGTGAGGTCACTTTCCTCTGTCCTACACATCAGCCACCCCACCATTGAAACACAACTGTGATCCCTTCAATGCAATAGGCCAGTGTTTTCTGACCAGGGTGCTACCAGCTGTTGCGAAACTACAATGATTTTCCACGCACCCAGCGGTCACTCTACCCATTGAAGAAAAGACAGGCTCCCTCTGATCACCTGACTAGAGATGTAATGTCTCAGGCCACACTGCATCCTGGAGAAACCTGAGATCATTTTGTATGCTGTTAAAAATAAACCTTGGGGCAAAAATCACAGAAGAATTGTGAGACCACCATCAACCACAGGTACAGACACTATATTATGAACTATACTAACTTTACAGCCCCTATAGCATAGGATAAATAAAATCCTGCAATACCCTTTAAATGACCTTTCTAGAAGGCTCCTGCCGGTTAGGACGTAGTAAGGCACCATTAGTAGCTTTGGCAGAATTAAAATTCTTATTTGAAAGTCAAAATTGATAACGTCTACTCAGTAACAAGGCAATACTTAATCATGGCTACCTGGCTTCTTGGTTGCAGACCATCCACAATCCCACCCTATGCTTTTGATTGACACCTACAGTGATCTCTTGCCGGTCAGTCATTAGCAGAGGGCTGGGGTTGGGTAATATCTGCAGGTGCTAGCAGAAAAAAACTGCTTTCAAAATTCTGGTTGTAACTGCTGATCATTTCCCATTAGTATTCTTCTATAACTAATAACAACACACAAACTCTGCACCAACCTCCAGTGAAAGAGTAATCTACTCTAGATTAAAGAAAACCCCTGAATGGAACATCATGCAGCAGCTACATAGCTATAGCTATGGTCTCCTGCAAGGTCTCCTGACATGTGCTGAGTAACATAGGGCATTCTGTGGGCATCTGCATTTATTTTGTAAGTGTGCTGTTCATAAATTTGCCCTGGACCAGAAGGGAGACCCCTAGTGGCCAGATTTATAAGGCCATGAAAGTGACATAAAAATATATTTTTTTTTACAGGAAGTAAATAACAAATCTTATTTATTTTAGCTGCTGTATCATATGCAAAAAAAATATTTTAATGACAGTGCCCATTTAAGTTTTATGAATGTCAGGTGCTAGTTATGGGAGTTCCTGTTACTGATGGGTGCCTCAGGAGAACTTTGCTATTATTGCATACACAACCTATTGCGCAATAGCCAAAAAGGGGGTGTATGTGCATAACACACTATGTATCACTAGGCTAATAGTATCCCATACTAAAATACCATGTTGCTCATAGTAACTAAAAAACACACACACAAAAACCTACAAAAAATCTTACAAGGAACTTTAAATGTAATGTGAGAGTATAAATTTTATTAGTTGAAAAAAACACTAAAAACATTGCAATGCATAAAGTTGGATGAACACAGCAACTAAAAAAGGGCACTCTGGTGGTAATCCTGGTCTAACAATACAATGTTAAAAAAATTAATGACTAAAGCAATGGTGTGCATAAGGCAAACACAGGGCCATTTGAAGGAATTTGGGGGCCCCAAGCAACATAGACATGGAGCCCCCCCCCCTCCCCACCTTACGCATGCAAAGCCTACAGGAACCACAGCATAGCCATACAGTTTAAGTTCCCCCTCCCTATTTTCTTCTTACTCCTTTCCACCCTTCCTGTGTCCTTCTTCTTACTACTCCCACCCTCCCTATGTTCTTCTTACTACTCCCCCCTCCCCCTCCCTATGTTCTTCTTACTACTCCCCCTACCCCTCCCTTTGTTCTTCTTACTGCTCCCCACCCTCCCTGTGTCCTTCTTCTTACTGCTCCCCCCTCCCTATGTTCTTCTTACTACCCCCCCCCCCTGCTCCTATGTTTTTTTCCTCTCCCTACCCTACCTATGTTCTCAGTTACCTCCTCTGGCTCCTTCCCCGGACCCTGTAGCGTGGCCGAGCTCCTCTACCTCCTGGCTGTCACTCAGGTACCACGTGGTACAGGAGATTAATTTTCCCGTTCCCGTCTCGACTGAAAGGAAGTGAGCACTGAGTGTACACTTCCTGTCAGTCCAGCCGGGAACAGGAACCTGAATCTCCTGTTCCTCTACCGCGCGGTACCCTGCCAGGAGGAAGAGGAGCTCGGCCACGCTACAGGGAAGGGGAGGAACTCGGGAGGTGACCAGGAGTGCTGCAGCCACCTGAAGCTCTCTATAGAGCGCTCAGGCAGCTGCAGGCTTATAGGAAGCACAACAAGCACCAGCTCTGCTTGGGGCCCAGGGCCAGCTCGGGGCCCTAAGCAATTGCTTGGTTTGCCTGTCCTTTAGCGGCAGGCCTGAGCAAACACCATACAACTTAGTTGCATAGAAGGTGCATTAGTACACAGCTGCAAAAAGCAAACTTCAGGGGGGAAGGTTATCTTACCGAAACATATGTAAGGACTAGAGTTCCTGTGGCTCCCTGGCAGATTGCCACTTTGTTGGTTTGCACTAAAAAGCTGTATTTAAATATTTTCACTTGCACTTTTTATCTATAGAGCTTGCTCATTGCTAATGCACCGTCTATACAAGTATTATTTGGAAACTGTTTCACTGCACTCAGGAAGTACCGTATTTTTCGCCCTATAGGACGCACCGGCGTATAAGATGCACCCAATTTTTAGGGGCAAAATCTAAAAAAATAAAGATTTTGAACCCAATAGTGGTCTTCAACCTGCGGACCTCCAGATGTTGCAAAACTACAGCCGTTGGCTGTCCGGGCATGCTGGGAGTTGTAGTTTTGCAACATCTGGAGGTCCACAGATTGAAGACCACTGCATAGGAGGTAATACTCACGTGTCCCCGCCGCTCCGGACCCGTCACCGCTGCCCTGGATGTCGCTCCATCGCTGTCGCCGTGTCCCCTTCGCTCTAAAACGTCTCTGCTTCCGTCCGGGTATCCTCGCTCTCCGTCGCCGCCATCACGTCGTTACGCACGCCGACGCACGTACGCGACGACGTGATGATGAGGAAGGAGAGCGCCGGCCACACAGGGGATCCCTGAACGGAGAAGACACCGAGGAGGCAGGTAAGGTCCCTCCCGGTGTCCTGTAAGCACTAACCCGGCTGTTCAGTCGGGCTGTTCGGGACCGCCGCGGTGAAATCGTGGCGGTCCCGAACAGCCCGACTGAACAGCCGGGTTAGTGTCACTTTCCCTCCAGACGCGGCGGTCAGCTTTGATCGCCGCGTCTGAAGGGTTAATACAGGGCATCACCGCGATCGGTGATGTCCTGTATTAGCCGCGGGTCCCAGCCGTTGATGGCCGCAGGGACCGCCGCGATAGGGGTGTATTCGCCATATAAGACGCACCGACTTTTTCCCCCCAGTTTTGGGGAAGAAAAAGTGCGTCTTATACGGCGAAAAATACGGTAATGCTACACAACTACTGCAGTTTGGAGTAAGGGTGTATTTTTATTTATATTAAAAATTGACTACAGACATGGGAAGTTGGCTTATTTTCCTCTGGATAAAACAGCTAGCTGGGAAACAAGATGTGACTGCAGCATCTAGGGACATGATAAAGAGAATTTTGATATTATTTTCTATAGAATAACTATCACAGACTCCATACAAGAAAATGTGATGTTCTTAAATGTACTGTGCAAACTTGAACCACTATTACCAAACTTTTATTAGGTGCAGTATGCATTAAAGGGGTACTCCACTAGCCAGCATTCAGAAGTAAATGTTCTGAATGCTCTTTTCTTGCTGCGGGGGTCGGCCAGGCCCCTTGTGATGTCATGGTCATGCCCCCTCAGTAGGAGGGGGCATGACGGATGGCCAGTGGAGTACCCCTTTAAAATAGTTTAAATAAAGGATAAACAAATCTCAAGTTAGGGCCAAAACAAAGTGTGAAGTGATAAATATGAGTAAAGGATGCCAATCAAATACCACAAAGCATACAAATCACATGGATATATCAAATGTAGCCATCGACCAAAGGTCCCTAAAAACCAACCTCTCTATTCAACACAAACAAAAGTAACCCAGCCTTCAAGGAGTTTCCCCCTACACATTACAGGTGTGGTAGCAGGGCATGAGGGCAGATGCTGTAACCCTATGAACAGATGGCATTAACCCATTGTATTTGTGACGCCAGGGCGTGGTTTAGCCTAAAACCGCCAGAAGGTATACCCTGGATCCTGGGCTAGGCACGGGGGCAATGAAGACTCCCACGCCAAGTTACGGACATTGGTAGCTTTACTGAGGGTAGACAGGTGGTAAAGTCTATACAGTTCAGCCAGGGCCCAAGGAGGTGACCAGTGACGCAGAGACCTTAAGAGCTTGCTGGGAATTCTATTAGGACTGGACAATTGAATGCAGACCATGCTGACTTGACAGATGACAGGGAATGACTTGACTTGACTTATAAAGCTGTGACTTTAGCTTACTTGAATTGATGGTGGCTGCAGGAGTTGACTTTGTGGCCTCCAACACTCTGGGCACACACACTAGGCACGACTGCATTGGACCTCAGCAGGAAGCAAGAGAGAGAGCAGAGGCTCCACCCAGGGCTTTTATGGGGGGAGGCTCTGGGGGGATCCCATTGGTCCCCCTTAAGTCACCTGGTCACTGGTACCTCCTCGGTCACAATCACATGACAACTCACATGGTCTTAAAGTGACAAAGCTTTCTTCACACATTACACAGTATAATACATTATAAACATATTTATTTACATGGGGAACAGATGCAAGGGGGGCCCAGGGGATAATAAAGGGAGGCTGCCTGACAGGGCAGCAAGGGTACCGCGTAACACCTCCCGTACTGGGCCACCACACAGGGTTCTCCAAGAGGGCATAATAATGAAATAATAAGATCACAGGCTCGGCAATGTATCAACAGAGAAGAACTCTGGTAGGGAGGAAATTTAGTACTCTGAAAAGATGTATTAAAATGCCTAACTTTCTTTTAGAAAAGTATTAAAACATGTCCTGGCAGACTATACAAATCAGTACAGCCCCGATTTGTTTCAGAATACCCTTTATCAAAGGCTCTATCGAGCCTTATAAAGGGTAGTCCGAATATATAAAGGGCATTCCGAAATGATTCAGGGGGGTTACTGATTAGTACGTCAGGGCATGTTTTAATACTGTTCCAAATAAAGTAGGACATTTAAATACACCCTTCCAGAGTGCTGGATTTCCTCCCTAGGGGAGCTCTTCCTTGATTCTCATTATATCCTGTAAGATGGCTACAGTATTTCTATACACCTGAGAGGACAATCATAGGAAATGTGAGCATGGAGTGGTTAGCTGTAATCCAAAAACAGCTTACTTACTAGATACAGATAAGCAGCAAAGATACAAAATGTAGTAGACCATAGGTAAAACCCAGGCTCATTTGAGACACTTTTTTGTAACTCCGGTCTATACAGTATGTCAGCAGAAGCACCAAAGAAGAGTATGGCAGCGGAGACCAGATGGTTGGGAAACCAGCAGCGTTGGCAAAGTGGTACGGGTAAGTATACCCACTCCTTGCAACCTAGGCTGGATACTAAAGATCTGTTACAGCCCAGATAACCCCTTTAAATATAGACACTGAGAAACAGATGGGGAGATTGAGTTGCCAAAGAGGATGTTAAACTTGTCCATACTAGTGAGTTTAGATTTTTTCACAAGATAGGAAATGAGAAAGCCGGGCATCAAAGTGACCAAAAAACTAGCAGGGTGATCCAGGAGACAGATAGACAACTGACATTGGAAGAAAGAAATCCCTGGATTAACAGTGGAATTACTACTATTGTCCAATTGTATGTTGGTAAGTGGAGGTTTAAACAGTTCTCAGACCTCTGCAAGGAATACCCTCTGAGCTCTAAGGAACATTTTTCATACATACGCATACAACATTGTCTTAAAAACAGAGAAGGACAAGAGATTAACTGTTCTATGGAGGGAATTAATTTCCTAATGTCTGGAAATCAAAAGGGACTGAAACCCCTTTATACAGTTATGGAAAGCTGCATGACTTTCCAACATATTGGCCCATACCTTGCCTTGGAGCATGAACTGGGGTTCGAGTGGATAAAGGCCCTAAAGTGTACTTGGGGATCCCTGATATCGATTTCCTACATGGAAGCAGCTATCAAACCCAACGTCGTTTTTCTCATATTTATGCAAATAGTTTGGGCGAATGTTTGAGCAATTGTGGAGAAATAGGGACCCTATGGCACATTTTGTGGGCTTGCCCTCATATTACAAGATATTGGAAGACCATAGCAAAATTAATATCAGAAGTTATTGGTCAAACTGTGACTCTGACCCCTAGACTCACTCTTCTGATGATAGGGATTGAAAATGTTTCTGGTACACAAAGAATTCTGTTATGTAAAATCCTTACCATAGCAAAAACAGCATTAACCAAAAATTCTGAGGGGGTTCCATCTATACTAGAAATTCTAAGTTCTATTAACCATACGTATTGGAAGAGGCTATTGCTGTCAGAAAGGGGCAAACGGTATCCTTTTATAAACAGTGGGCTAACTGGATGAGATATTATGAAACTGAATGCTCTGTTAAACTACCTTTGGCCTATGCACAGATATAGATAAAGTATATATTTAACATATATTAACTTTAGGATTAGATATTTTGACCAAGTAGTGGGGGGGGGTACAAGTTTGTAGTTTAGATATAGAGTAATGCATACTATCGTTCTCTTTTTTTCTTTTGTGTTATTTTCTTTTTTCTTTTCTTTTTATTATCCTAATACTGATTACAGAAATTAAGTCAATACAGTGGTCCCTCAACATACGATGGTAATCCGTTCCAAATGGACCATCGTTTGTTGAAACCATCGTATGTTGAGGGATCCGTGCAATGTAAAGTATAGGAGATTGGTCTACAACCTGCGGACCTCCAGATGTTGCAAAACTACAACACCCAGCATCCCCGGACAGCCGTTGGCTGTCCGGGGATGCTGGGAGTTGTAGTTTTGCAACATCTGGAGGTCTGCAGGTTGAAGACCACTGGTATTGGAGGTTATACTCACGTGTTCCCGCCGCTCCGGACCGCCACCGCTCGTCACCGCTGCCCTGGATGTCGCCTTCCATCGCTGTCGCCGCATCCCCGGGGTGTCCCCAACGCTCCGGCAAGGCCTCTGCTTCCCCGGCATCCTCACTCTCCGTCGCCGCCATAAAGTCACTACGCACGCCGCTCCTATTGGCGTGCGCAACGAAGAAGATGGAGAGCGCCGACGATGCAGGGGATCCCGAAGAGGACGTGCCGGAGCCCTGAGGACAGGCAAGTGATCGTCAGCGGACCACACAGGGCACCGTATACGGCTATCCGGTGGCAGCTGAAGCAGTCTGCGCTGCCGGATAGCCGTTTGTGAACTTTTTACACCTCTACTGTTTCTTTTCAGTTCTGTGACTGACAAATTGGTGAAGTGGACTATAAGGTATAATATTTGCTTCCAAACAACTAAAAGGCAAGACTGTTATTTCTTGTGTGGCTATGGATACTTTTACATATATATTTGCAAATCAAAGAAATTACATGGCAACAGCTAGGCTCTTTTTAGATTGTCTTTGTTATGCCAGTTACTAAAATTCGGAGCTGTGCGCTGATACTGTTTCTAAGGAAGTAAATATAATGACATAAAATTTAAAATGGAAAGCAGCTGGAAGTGCCTTAGTAATATAAATGAAGAACATTGCAGCTTAGGAAAAAATCTTTTTTTTGTTCCACATCATTCTTCCTCTGGTTTGTATGATATCCAAGACAATTGTCATTCTGATCTCACAGCAAGCTTGAGACAGCTTATACGATGTACGGTATCTTCCCTCCTTGGGTACTTTAATCATTACACGCTACGCCTTCAGCATTGTGTATTTCTATCTGTTGTATTGTACATTACACAGTGTAAAATCATCAACAAACCTGTCATTATCATTCAGTTATCATTCATGTCTAATTGGACATTAATATGACTTTAAATATTATCGTATTATCCAAAATACCCCCTGATAAAACTATATGGAACACATTGGAATATAAAGAGTACCTCTTGCTTTACCCAGGCACCTGGCTCTATGCGCTGAATCCTTTCAACGTCATTTTCCGCCGCTAAAGCGTGCAGTATACAGAATGGCTGGAGATCCTATAGACTTTCATTGCAAGTATGTGAGACTTCCAGTGGTACTTTAGCAGCAAAGCATGGAGTTTACAGGTACCTGGGCGGAGTGAGAGGTAACCTTTAAAGACGTTTAAAGACTATTGTACAGCTATGCAATTAATGAAATAAATTTTATAAGTCACACAGTGATCATGTGGTTCCTCTATGACAGAGACCTTAAAGGCATTGGCTATTTAACCTCTTAAGGACGCAGCCCTTTTTCATCTTAAGGACTGAGCCCTTTTTTGCAATTCTGACCACCGTCACTTTACGAATTAATAACGCGAAAACACTTTTACCAAATATTCTGATTCTGAGATTGTTTTTTTGTGACATATTCTACTTTATTTTGGGGGTAAATTTTCGGCGTTACTTGCATCCTTTTTTTGTGAAAAATCACAAAATTTCATGAAAATTTTGAAAATTTAGCATTTTTCTTACTTTGAAGCTCTCTACTCATAAGGAATATGGATATTCACAATAAATTTTATTTTTATTCACAAACACAATATGTCCACTTTATGTTGGCATCATAAAATGGACATATTTTTGCTTTTAGAAAAAATTTGAGGGCTTCAAAGTAGAGCAGCAATTTTCAAAAAATTAATGAAATTTGCTGAATCTGAAGGGACAGATGTTACAGAACTTCAACTCCCAGCATGCCTGGGCAGTCCAGGCATGCTGAGAGTTGTAGCTTTGCAACATCTGGAGGGCTACCGTTTGGGCACCACTGTAACAGTGGTCTCCAAACTGTGACCCTCCAGATGTTGCAAAACTACAACTCCCAGCATGCCCAGACAGCCTTTGCCTGTCTGAGCATGCTGGGAGTTGCAGTTTGGCCTTCCTAGTGGTTGCCACAGTAAAGATCACTTTACTTTCACTTTCAATCCCCCCCCCCCCCCCCCCACTGTAGTTTCCCTACCTGACCCAGGATCCAGCAGTCTCCAGCGACGATCGGGCATCTCCAGGCATCCTGCAGGTGCCGGCCTCCATCTTCTTCCCACGATTCCCCCTGTCCTGCTCTGCCATTGGTCAGAATCTGTTCTGACCCATGGCAGGGGATAGGAGAACATCGCAGCTCTGCGACCTCACTCCTAGCCCTCAAGATGATCGGGGCTGTCCCTGACAGCTCCGATCATCGCTATTTTCCAGGTGATCGGGTCACCAGAGACCCGATCAGCCTGGAATAGCAGAAAATTGCATGTCTGAATTGACATGCAATTTTCTGCGATCGCCAACATGGGGGGGTCTCAGGACCCCCCTGGGCGATGTGCCGGGGTGCCTGCTGAATGATTTCAGCAGGCATCCCGATCTGGTCCCCAACCGGCTAGCGGCGGGGACCGGAATTCCCATGGGCCTATGCATATGCCCCACGTCCTTAAGGACTTGGGATGCAGGGCGTTCTGAACAGGTTAAAAAAAAAACTTTTCCTAATTTTCTGGGGTGCCACAGCCGAGATCGCGGAGGTTCCCAGCGGCGCGACCCTCCGCAATCAGACATCTTATACCCTATCCTTTGGATAGGGGATGAGATGTCTAGGGGCAGAGTACCCCTTTAAGTTTGGAAAGGGGGAAAAGTCACTGCCAGACACATATGACAGAGGTTTATCTAAGTTAGAACAAAAGGATTGGGTAGTTAAAATTAATCAGGCCAAATCCCTCTCGACAGCAGATGTCGATGGAGATTCAGAAGGCCCCTGTACATCTTAGATGTTGACGGTCCAGCCTTAGAGTCTGGAACGCTAAGTTCTGCTGGGACTTTGATAATGGGGGTTAACCACTGTTTAACCATCTGTATCAGAGTCTTAAAACCTGTATGACAAAACCTTTGTTTCAAGTAAGGCTTTAAATGGACACTTTTTTTTTTTGCTATGAATATTAATAGCTAAAACACAAGAGAGTAACATATGATTGTATACTGCAATTTAATTACATTACATATGAAATATATACTCACATGTGTACTCATTCAATTAATAACAAATGTATTATATGGAATTGTGAAGTGGTGACTGTCTAAAGATGAATAATTAATATTTTTAATTTTCAGTAATGTTTCTACTTGGTGCATTTATTTTGTTCCTGTCCTTTCTTACCAGGTAGATAAGAAAATTGTAAGAACAGAAATTGGAGTTCTTTTGCGTCTTTCACATCCAAATATTGTAAGTTTGACTTTATTTTTCTGTAACTAAAACCCAGAAGACTATCATTTCCATTAAAGTATATAATAACGACATTTACATTTATCAGAAATAATGTATGTAAATACAATATGTAAATTGAAATTATTAACTGTATAAGCAAAAGTTATAAAACCTTCTTTTATATTGTAATACAAAATTAAGGGGGTTCTCCCCTGAAAAACACACACACACACATATATATATATATATATATATATATATATATATATATATATATATATAAATTTTGTTTTTTATCAAATGGTGCCAGAAAGTTAAACCGATTTGTAAATTACTGCTATTAAAAAATCTTAATCCTTCCTTCGCTTATCAGTTGTTGTATGCTCCACAGAAAGTTCTTTTCTTTTTGAATTTCCTTTCTGTCTGACCAAGTGCTCTCTGCTAACACCTCTGTCCATTTTAGGAACTGTCAAGAGTAGGAACAAATCCCCATAGCAAAACTCTCCTGCTCTGTACAGTTCCTAAAATGGACAGAGGTGTCAGCAGAGAGCACTGTGGTCAGACAGAAAGGAAATTCAAAAAGAAATGAACTTCCTGTGGAACATACAACAGCTGATACAGAAAGTACAGAAAATATTAAGATTTTTTAATAGAAGTAATTTACAAATCTGTTTAATTTCTGGCACCAGTTGATTTAAAAAAAAAAAAAAAAAAAAAGTTGTCCAGGGGAGTACCCCTTTAAGATATAAGGGAACCTATCTGGAACATATCCAGGGCTTTTTTTTCCCTGGCTCCTATTGGATAAAATAATATATTTTCCACCTCTCTGATTGGTTGGTTATGTTCCATTCTCCTTATTGATGATAAAGATCCTTAACATAATAGATCTAGCATACTTATTTACATATAACAGAATATTAAACAAGTTAAAAAGTTGGGATTGTCTGATGCTTAAGCCTTTAGATAGGACCTGCAACTGTATTAAAGACAAAGTATAAGATGGCAAGTTTAATATGTTATTACAATGTGGGCACATTCACACACACCGGATTCGCTGTGAATGTAAAGTTGTAAAACCAACAGTTGCAGATCTTATGTCTCCCCTTTTATTTTTGGCTTTTAAATTGTTAGTAAATATAGTAGTTTGATCCTGCAGTCATGTGCTCTTTATTTCCATCTGCCCTGTTTGCAGTTATAGATACAAAATGACAGGACTACATGTTGAAGTGAATCTGTCATGAGTGTGGACTGCATTAACTTGTTGGTACAGGCGGTTAGTGCGGGTGACACTGATGATAATGATACTTACCTGTCCCCGATCGGTGGTCCCACTGCCTGTTATCTTCCTTGTTAAAGCAGCAGTGGTGACGTCAGTATGCTCCTGGAGCGCCATCCATGCACCAAGCCTGCCACTCGAATAAGGAAGAAAATGGGCAAGCAGGGTCTTGGATCAGGGATAGGTAAGTATTGTTATTATTAGTGTAACCAGCACTACCAGCCTTTACCAACAGGTAAGTGTGGGTCACACTGATGACAGATTCCCTACATTTAATGGAGGCATTAGAGTAATAAAAAAATGTGTTGCTTAGACTTAATGTGATGTAAACGAATAATATTTAATGTAATTTTCTTGTAGATAAAACTAAAGGAGATATTTGAAACCCCTACAGAAATTAGCCTTGTTCTTGAACTGGTGACTGGAGGTGAATTGTTTGATAGGTGAGTGATAAATTAGTGTTTATTACTATGAATTATTATGTATTTATCACTATAAGACGAATGAAAGAAATGACCAGATTGTGAGCGATTCACTTACAATACAAACACATTAGAATCTTACTTCAGTGGAAGCAAATAACACCACTTACCCATTGCCCCTGGGATTTAGATACTTAGTAAGGAGCCTTCTATTGTTAAGGAGTCCTGAACTCCTGATAAAAGCTGGCTCCAAATGAAATCATAATCGTGTCTCTCAGTAAGATTGATGTGTTTTGCACATAGAGCTGACAGACATGCAAATGATGCTATTCTCTACAATCCTGTTAAATGTTGAATTAAGAGGAAAAAAGGTGCATCATTCAGCTTGGTGCACATTTATATAATATTGGGCTTTACTATAATTATTATCTTTCAATTACACAAAAATTTACTTTATTGATATATGTTATACAACAGATTATTTTACTAACTTGTGAACTGTTGGTAGTGGGAGATGCGCTAAATAAGGCCAATGGTTCATGTCTCTAAATGGGGTTTGTAAAAAACCTTGAACATGTTGCACAAAAAACGGCCCTGTTCACGTGTGTGGAACGGATCCTCTAAAAAATCTATTCCATTCCACCTGCAGCATGGGAATGGATTTCTGCTAGCTCTATTAAGATAAATGGGACAAAATAAAGTAAGGCGGCAGCAGGAATTAAAGGGGTACTCCACTGCCCCAGTGTTCAGAACATTTTGTTCTGAACACTGAGAGCGGGCTGCGGGGATCGTGATGTCACAAGCACACCCCTTGTGACATCACACCACGCCCCCTCAATGCAAATCTATGGGAGGGGGTGTGGCATCTGTAGTCAATCCAGATTGGGCAAAATTCATGTTATGATTAAATAAACCAATAAGATGTATACAACACTGAGATATTTTGTTGTTGTGTCGCAAATAACTGTGACTTTAAAGTGTGGGGACCCATGGTGATGGTGGGACCACGTTGTGTAGCAGTGTAGGTGGATGGGGCAAGATGGTATTAACCCCAGGGGCAAGGTGTTATTAACCCCTAATGTTCATGACGCCAGAGTGGTTTTGGGGTATCAGGAACCACTCAAACGATATCTCCGCTATTCCAATAGCTAGGCAGTGAAAATGAAAGTCCACAACCAGGTTATGGTTTAACAGAGGCTTTACTGAGGTCAGATAGGTGGTATTATCTTCACGGCTAGGCCAGAAACCCAGAGAGGTGGCCAGGATCACAGAAGGACCTCGCAGCTTGCTGGGACCAATTATACTTGTAATAGACTAATTGACTTGAGGCTTGACTAGACTGTAGATAGTGACAGCAGACATAGACTTGACATACTGGAATGACTGTAGATTTGAGGCCTTCCAGGTACTGGACACCAGCACTGAGACATCTGGTGTTTGCTGGTCTCAGTAAAGTGATGATGATACAAGAGCGAGAATTGTGATGGCTGCCCTTATATAGAGGGGGGCTGAGCCAAGGCCCATTGGTCAAGCTGCAGGTCATGTGTTAAACTGGCGTCCTCTGGGTAACATGTGATAACATAAACATAACATGTGACATTTCACAGGTCCTTTAGACATTTATTGGAGACCTCCAAATGTTCTTTATACTGACTATAAATTGACATACTGACTATAATCCTATTACATTAAATAACACTATAATAACAGCAGGGAAGACACTGCAGGAGAGCCCCCAGGTCACCGAGGGACTCAACCTAACAAAGCCTAAGTGTAGTGCAGGACCATGTCCTGTACTGGGACATCACAAAAGAAAAAACTCAATAAGAGAAAGAAGCAATACAATTTGACCCAGTACTACATCTTTTTCTCCCTGTTACCTGAGGCTGGGGTAACATGTGAAGATAGCCTCCAGCACTGTATCCAATCTGCATGTTATCCACACCCTTCGGTTACAACCTCCATACTCCTCATATACAAATTACGGAGAGATATGGCTTTAATATTAAGACATTGACCCTGATTTATCGCAATGTGTGACTTAAAAAGTGGAGCAATTTTGCCCATAACAACCAATCGCAGCTCAGCTTTCACTTTACCAGAGCTTGTTAAGATAAATCTCTCCAGTTTTCTTTCTCTTACATTGTGATAAATCAGGGGCCATATGTCCTTTTTCTTGAGGTAATAATTGTAATAATTGTCAAATCCAAAACAACCTTCTCTGTTCAGCATATTATATATTGTTTATATGGGTGGAATAACACTATTCTGGCTTCTTTGCAGAATTGTGGAAAAAGGTTACTACAGTGAGCGGGATGCTGCAGATGCCGTAAAACAAATTTTAGAAGCCGTTGCGGTAAGTATTTGACATTACCTGTTTCACCGATTCTCTCTCTCTGTTAGGGCAAAATATTATTAGGCCAAGAAAAAACATTGTATCATTTGGCTAATAGGATCGATCAAAGTGTACAGCTGACCAAGTCCTTTTATGAGGTGAGCGCTATACCTGCCTTAGGCTGGCTTCACACCACGTTTTTGCAATACAGTTCCCGTATACGTTGAAAACCATACGGAACAGTATTGAAAACCGTATGCATTGACTCTCCATTGAAAACCGTATGCCAAAAGATTCATCCGGTTGTGTCCATTTTGCATCCTGTACGGTTTTGTCCGTTTTTTTTCCGTACCCAAAACCGTAGCCTACCACGGTTTTTGGTCCGGGTGAAAAACGGTATTGAAACGTATACGTTTTTTTTTTTTTTTTACATGGGAGTTAATGGGAACCGTACAGAACCATACTGTTTTTTACTTTGCACAGTTTTTTTCATGGAATTTCAATCAAACAAGTGAAACTTTATTCATAATGGAGTGAAAAATTAAAGAACTTATACATAAAAAAAAAAATATATGGATGCAACTGGACATCATTTTTCAAATTGCATACGTACACACGTTTTTGTACACACGTTTTGATACAGTTCAGTCAGGTTTTGAGGAATCCGTTTTTTATCAAAAACCTGATACGGGAACTGTATTGCAAAAACATGGTGTGAACCCAGCCTAACCCAGGATTGTGGGGTGCACCCAGTCAGGCAGGGGTGAGGAGAGCGGGGGAGGCAGATAGAGCTTTCCCCTTATCAATATGGCAGACTCCTAAATACAATAATGTTGAATTCCTTATTAGTCTCTGCAAAACAACAGCATACAGTATTAAGGCATATATGTCCTAATTTTATGTCGCCCAGCATAGAGTAACAACAAATGTTCTTGAAGAATCTTATTCACTTCTGTTATTATGTTGTTTACATGGTTGGTTAATTTGATCTATAATGGCAACTGAGCTAATATACATACGCAACTGCTCCACTGTTCCTTTGCAGGGTGTTTAATAAATGTCCCCATAGACTTTAAACAGCCTATTTCCCAAGCATTAATACTTTCAATGCTTAAAAGCTAATCTCCAACACCTGCAGTTAGTATGTCAATAACGTTACCTTCTGACTGGAGAAACATATAGCAGCAAAGCAGCCTGTAGCAATGTGTTAAATGGGTACTCTGCCCCTAGACATCTTATCCCCTATCAAAAGAATAAGGTATAAGATGTCTGATCGTGGAGGTCCCGCCACTGGGAATCCACGCGATCTCTCCTGCAATGCCCCTTTTTCTCAGCTGTACGGAATGAGGATTGCTCCGTGACTGATGACGGGTGATACAGGGGGTGTGATGTCACAAGGGGCGGAGCTGTGACATCAAAATACTCCGTCCCCTGTATTGCCCGTCATCAGCCAAGGAGCAATCCTCGCTCCTTCCAGCTTAGAAATGGGGTGCTGCACGAGAATTCGAGGGGATCCCCAGTGGCGGGACCCCCATGATCAGACATCTTATCCCCTATCCTTTGGATAGGGGATAAGATGTCTAGGGGCAGAGCACCCCCCCACTGGACCCCCATGATCTCTCCTGCAGCGCTCCGTTTCTCAGCTGCAAGGAGCGAGGATTGCTCCGTGGCTGATGACGGGCGATACAGGGACAGAGTATTGTGACGTCACAGCTCAGCCCCTCGTGACGTCATGCCCCCTCTCATAGACTTGCACTGAGGGGGAGGGGTGTGATGTCATGAGGGGGCGGGGTTGTGACGTCACAATACTCCGTCCCCTCTATCACCCATCATCAGCCACATAGCGATCCTTGTTCCGTGCTTCTGAGAAACAGAAGAGATCGCGGGGGTTCCCAGCAGCGGGACCCCCATGATCAGATGTCTTATCCCCTGTCCTTTGGATAGGGAATAAGATGTCTAGGGGCGGAGTACCCCTTTAAGTCTTACTGCAGGACCAACCACCAACCAGCCTTGCTAAATGTATCCTGTTCCATTGTGCTGAGATAAAAATGTAAGATCAAGTGTGGTAAATATTTGTAACAGTAATAGTGTCCATTAACCAATATATCAGTCCTTTAAAGCAACTCCTCCATAATGTGTAGACTTCTTGAGTATTTTCTGTCTTCTTTTTATAATTTCGCTAACACTTACTGGTGGTGGTTATTGGTGTACTTAGCATAAAGGTGAGGCACACGCCTGCTAGGGAGGGTGTACTGAACTGGTTTCTCAACTTACAATGACTTAAAGGGGTTTTCTGGCAAAAGAAACAACCTGTATATGGTTTCAAAACATATAATAAAGCAATTTACTAATAAAATGTTATCAACCATGGTGCACAGATCTTCCATGATAAGCTGTGCTCTCTCCCTTGTAGCTGGGACATCATGTCACAGGGCATGATAGCAGTCTTCTCTGTCCCTCCTCCCTTACTGTTTGCTTGGGACGAGACCAGTAATGTGAAGGGAGGACGGGCTTGTATAACTATACATTTGATTTATGACTCATTAGATAAGGCAGTATGGAGTATGTCCTAATGGAAACTACTGTGACAAAGAAAGGCTTCACAGATTGTGGTATGTGACTAGGGGGTGGTTAGGTGTATCATTTTGTGACGCCAGGGCACCGTTGAGCTACATTGTCCAAGGATACGACAGCTTCTCCTGGACCAGGTGCGAAATAGTAAATACACTGATGCTGGGTTATGGATGATTGTCTCTTTACTTTTCTGGAGTTAACAAATCTCAAACAATACAGTCTCTCGTGCAGAGGGATGGGCAGAGTGGAACCTGGGGAGCCTGATGCCTTGCTGGGAGTTGTAGTTGCTGTTGAATGCAGCTTTAAGATTAGTAGAAGCACACGCTGTCTTGAAAGACTTAACTTGACTGACAGACTGAAGTAGAGATTTTCCCCAAGAGCTTTGCTTACCAAGGGCTTTGACAATTCACCTTAGCGCCACGGTCTTTTCCTGAGATTTGGTGTGGCTGTGGAATTTTGTAGACTTCTTCTCCCAAGGCTTCTCCTCAGCTTGTTAGCTAGAACACGCTCTCCTTCTCCTACATAGACTCACAACTCACTACTACTACTGAAGAGTTTCTTCCTCTCTACACTACATTAAGGCCATATTTGGGGTCCCCTATTGAGGTATCAGGGTCACCTGCCACAATCCCTTAAAGGTACAGAGCATAAATTAACAAGGGTGTCTGGCCATGCTGGGAGTTGTAGTTTTGCAACATCTGGAGGCACCCTGGTTGGGAAACACTGGGTTAGACAATGGAGCAGTGGATCCAACATATAGACGGCAGGGATGCCCGAGGCAATCTTTAGCCCACAGGACAGCCTTTTGGTGCCGGGACACCCCATGTAAACATTCTCTATTAAAGATCTTGTATATTTAGTGGGATGTAGGACCATTCTGAATATTGTTATGGAATCCCATGATTTTTATGTGTGTTTATGCTTAATAAATTTCACAGAATAGGATATAACGTCTATCGACAAAAAAATAGACAAATTTAAAATTTTATATGAGCCCATAAAACGAGGGGTACCACTATACAAAAATAATAGATAATTCCAATATGGTGGATAAACACCACAGTAAACTTAGATGCATCTGATAAAGCACATAACACAGATTACATCAGCCACTATATGTTCCAACAATCCAAACTAATTGATTATACCAAAACCATAAGCTGGAAACAAAAGGGTTAGTATACACAGTATGTATCTAACAGACCCTATCCCCCGATGACTCAGGGAAGGATAAAGGTAGGGATAACAGGGAGGCCGGGACCAGGAGCCTATAACTCTCTACACTAATCCCTATATTGGGCCCTACCCCTAGGCGGAATTATCGTTCTAAAAAGGACAGTCCCGCACCGGAACCTCCTACCCTTAACTACCCTACCCCTATACTAAACTAACTATCTACAGATAGTGCTGACTGACTAACCGGGCATATCCCTGGCACTATGTGTGGGGGATAGGGTCTGTTAGATACATACTGTGTATACTAACCCTTTTGTTTCCAGCTTATGGTTTTGGTATAATCACTTACTTTGGATTGTTGGAACATATAGTGGCTGATG
This sequence comes from Hyla sarda, assembly GCF_029499605.1. Classification (NCBI taxonomy): domain Eukaryota; kingdom Metazoa; phylum Chordata; class Amphibia; order Anura; family Hylidae; genus Hyla; species Hyla sarda. The sequence goes on along the minus strand of NC_079189.1, from coordinate 499,269,865 downwards.
TAATCTGTGTTATGTGCTTTATCAGATGCATCTAAGTTTACTGTGGTGTTTATCCACCATATTGGAATTATCTATTATTTTTGTATAGTGATACCCGTCATTTATGGGCTTGTTTTAAAAGTTATATTTTAAATTTGGCTATTTTTCTGGGATTCATGTGTATGCTTAATGTAAAGATAGTTTGTGGATACAGTTTAAATAATAAGCAAAAATAAGGAAACAGAAACATACAGTAGCTGCACATCCACCATTTGGAATTTAATCTACTTGCTTCTCAGCATAATTTCAAAAACTAACAGGTTGTCAGTATACGTTTTGATCATAAAGTACAAGCCCACTCGCCACGTCAAGGCCACCTAGTCAGAGTGGGTCCCTAGCCCAACAATGGTGTAGCGCCCTGCGGTGAACACTGTCCCCGTGACACCAATTCCACAATTATTAAAATAGTAAGCAATATTTCCTGTTGACAGGAATTTAACTGTCTGTAACTATACCCTCACAACTCATACCTTCAAAACTAAATAAAAAATCTGTAAGACATTGAGATATCATTTACTCCCAAGAGGAAAATCTTTAGCACTTCAGCCAGGAATAAGTTTATTTATTGGTCTGTGTTCCATAAGGGTTTATAGCAAAGGTGTCTCCAGAGCAGAAGAGACCAACTGTGCTTCCCTGCTATCTAGAAATAACTCTCCCGACAGATGAATTATAGGAAGCTCCATTCTTATATGGATTTATATCTTGTCAAAACAGGCAATTACAACATCAAGGCGCAGAGTCATTACATTTCTATGTACCTCAGTTCCATTGATTTACAATTTAGCAAGTAATGTACTGTAATTAGAAATACCATCATATAATTATATATAGAGGGCTGTTAAATCAATGTTTTGATTGGATTGTAAATCATAAATATCTGACTTTCCTTCATTGGCATGGTTTATTCTGAGCATGTTTAAATATTTTATTAACTTGTAATGTATAATTGTTTTACATTCTACGTAACATTTGCTACAAGCCTGTAAACTAGGCAGTCTAAGATCAAGTGATTTATGTTTGTAACCTTATTCCACTAAAGAAAATAATCTTTTACCGAGTTAGAGAACTGGGCAGAGTGCAGAGCTTCCCATAGAGTAGTATTGTAACGGATGAGAGATAAAAAGGGTTAACCGACATTTTCCTCCTCTCCATCCAATGACAATGACAATTCCTTCCATAATTCAGATCCTGTAGATGTAGAGAATGTCTTCTTGATATAATAATGGTGATCTTTATTATATCAATTCATTGATATTGGGTCAGCTATTTCTTTGTAAACTAACTAACCCTAATTTAAGTAATCTTTCTTAGTACAGTAATATATCCATTTCATTTATTAGTTTGGTTTCCTGGAGTATGTCAGCACATTTTACTATTAAATCATAAACAAAGTTGAAACGTACCTAAGATGCTGTTCATATGCATCAGATAGCTATACAGTGCAATATTTTAACTGGCTACACAGGTGTCCTGGAGGAGTGACATATTAGCTGAAGTGCCACCACTCCCCCAGCCTCAACATTACCATTTTTTCATATCTACAAGTCCATCACATAATGATAGAAAAATATTACAGATGGAAGGGAATGACCTACTGAATATGGTGCGAGAACAGGAAAGGCACAAAGGCACAAATATAAAGATGGTTTGGTTGCCTTGGGAAAAATATGAGACAACAGTAAAATATAAAGACTTGCACTACAGCACTTTTGATGGTGGGTCCTGTGTATAAAATGGGGGAATGCTTGGCACAGAGGTAATAGGAGTAATAACACAGTATTATAACTTGGCATCATTGGCTTAAAGACTGAAAGGAAAAACAAATCCTTGAAAACCCCTTAAAAGAAGTCTGCAAGAAAATAAAATAAAAACAGGACTCACCAAATAGTTGTCTGCAGCATCAAACCTGCAGCAGATAGCGTATGTGTGAATGCACCCTACAAAAATGTAGATTTCTACTGCTTTTTAAAATTTTATACATGAATATCATATCTAAGGACACTGAGCACTTTAGTTTGTCCACAATCAGAAATACATGCTATGTCTGTTTTGTAAATTGTTACAGTTCAGTACCACTAAATTAGGCACAACCTGTAGAAAGGTGCGGCACTTTTTGTTGAATTTCCCCTCCCTAACCTCCATCCCCTATTACTATCTGTAATGCTTTATTGTTTGACTTTGTTTTATAATGTGTGCAGGAATGTTAGAATAGCAAGTGGTATGATGTATAGTGTAGGGATACCTGTACTGCATCTTGTACTGTCACGCTATGTATGCTAATTGTATTAATTTATTGTATACTGCTTCCTAGCCTGCACTGCCTCACAGTACATTGTACATATGCTTATGATGATTGATTGCTAATAAAGTTAAAAAAAAATTTAGTTTCAGAAAGAATCCATATTCTTCTAATTCTTTACAACTCCTTTTGTCCTGTACTATATAAATTTATCTGTCAGTTTCCTTCAGTTGTACAATTTTTGGCTATCCCTCTGAGCATTTTTAACTGCAGGTTTAGCAGTGATTGTACAGATTCATGACAAGCATGAGATCAAATTCCCAAAAGACTGAAGAGTTCTCTGTTTAATAAAGAGGTTACAAAGGATTTGTGATGGATCCATTTTGATTAATTGGGAGTTGACAACCAAAGAAGACAGTGTGGTCCTCAATGATTTGAAGACTGGCCCAGAAAATGTGGTTACTTGTCAGATAACAATAACTTTTTGGCCCTTATGGACTAAAATCTATGCTGTTGAGGTGCTTAGATAGCTCAGGGACTGTCGTTAAAAATGTTTTTCCCAAATGGGCAAAGTAGGGATTGGGAATAATTATGAAGGAAAATATCTTCAGCTGAAAAATATTTCTGCTTTCTGCACAGCTCTATACAAATATACATGGATCAGTCAAAACATTAAAGTCACTAACAGGTAAACACTCTTCTAATGACACATGTCAAGGGGTAGGATATATAAGGCATCTGCAAATGATCAGTCAGTTCTTAAAGAGGTTATCCAGCAACATTTTTATTTCTATATGCCCGGGCTGCCAGAATAAAAATAATAAACTTTAACTTATCTTCTACCACTCCCCCGGTGCTGCTGGAATCAGTCTTCTGTACACCAGTCTTCTTCCAGCTTTTGGGCCATCACACTTCACACTGCACTTAAAGGGGTATTCCAGGAAAAAAAAAAATATTTTCTATCAACTGGCTCCAGAAAGTTAAACAGATTTGTAAATTACTTCTATTAAAAAATCTTAATCCTTTCAATAATTATCAGCTGCTGAAGTTGAGTTGTTGTTTTCTGTCTGGCAACAGTGCTCTCTGCTGACATCTCTGCTTGTCTCGGGAACTGCACAGAGTAGAAGAGGTTTGCTATGGGGATTTGCTTCTAAACTGGGCAGTTCCCAAGACACGTGTCATCAGAGAGCACTTAGACAGAAAAGAACAACTCAACTTCAGCAGCTCATAAGTACTGAAAGGATTAAGATTTTTTAATAGAAGTAATTTACAAATCTGTTTAACTTTCTGGAGCCAGTTGATATATAAAAAAAAGTTTTTTCCTGGATAACCCCTTTAACTAATTGCCAGCTGCAGTGATGTCCCACCTTAGCCATTTATAGGCTTTGCACCAATATGAAGTAACAGGCCCAGGCACCAGGAAGAAGGCAGTGCCTGGGCACATTGCATGATCTATTGGAAGCAATGAGAATGAGCAGGTGTGAGAATGGGACTTAGACAAAGGCAAAAATGTGCTGGCTTGGTAACTGAGCCAGGGCATCTCTAAAATTGCATGGACATGGGTGCCCAAGGCTCACTGATACATTTGGAGATGAAGGCTAGGCCATCTGGTTCAATCCAGCTGATGATAGAATAGTGTAAGAACACATACAGCTTTTTTTTTTTTTGTTCAACTGTTTTTGAATTAAATAGTTTTTCTTTAATACAGATATTTGACAGTAAAGAAAATATAAGTACATAGAAGAATACATACAGCTTTACAGTCTCCTGCTTTTGGGGCTATGTAGCTGCAGAAAAATCACAGTGCCCAAGCATACTTTTGTCCACCACTGAAAGTGCCTAAATTGGGTACATGAATGTCATAACTAGACCACGAAAAAATGAAAGAATCTAGTCTGGTCTGATAAATCACAATTTCTTGTACATCATGTGAGTGCATGTGAGTCTCTTACCTGGGAGAGAGATGGCACTAGGATATGCTAGAAGCAGGTAAGCTGGCAGAGGCAGTGATTAAAACTGGGAAATATTCTATTGGGAAATCTTGTTGTGCTAAAACAGCAAATCCATTCCATGGAGGCTGTACCTCACAATTTATAGGATCTGCTGCTTGTATCATGGGACCAGGTACAAGAGTACAGGACCACATGTCTTTTAGTATCACAGGTTAGAGCTTTTTTCGGCTGAAAAAGGAGGACTTATACATTGCTAGGCAGGGAATTTTAATGTTATGGCTGATTTGTTGTATACATATATATATATATATATATATATATATACACACACACACACCGTATATACTCGAGTATAAGCCAATCCGAATATAAGCCGAGGCCCCTAATTTCATCCCAAAAACCCAGGAAAAGTTATTGACTCGACTATAAGCCTAAAGTGGGAAATACATCATCCCCCCATGTAATCATCCAGACCCCCGTCATCATCCAGACCCCCATCATTAACACCCCCGTCATCATCACCCTGTCATCATCCCCCCTTCAACATCACTGCCTGTCATCCTCGCCCTGTCATCATCCCCCCCTTCATCATCACCGCCTGTCATCATCACCGCCTGTCATCATCACCGCCTGTCATCATCACCGCCTGTCATCATCACCGCCTGTCATCATCACCGCCTGTCATCATCACTGCCTGTCATCCTCACCCTGTCATCATCCCCCCCTTCATCCTCAACGCCTGTCATTATCACCCTGTCATCATCCCCCCCACCCCCCTTCATCATCACCGCCTGTCAATCCCTTCATCAGTGGTCTTCGACCTGCGGACCTCCAGATGTTGCAAAACTACAACTCCCAGCATGCCCGGACAGCCATCGGCTGTCCGGGCATGCTGGGAGTTGTAGTTTTGAAACATCTGGAGGTCCGCAGGTTGAAGACCACTGCAGCCTTCGTCATCATCCAGACCCCCCTTCAGTTTTCTACTCACCTCCTCTCGGTGGGATGGAAGGATGAGCTGGTCCGGGCCATCTATGCTGCAGGGACCGTCCGGTAGTGACATTGCCTTAATGACGATGCACAGGGACGTTCATGCACAGGGACGGACTTCCCTGTGCGTCATCGTCAAGGCAACGTCACTAGTCCAGGGCCGGCCCGGAGTGGAGAAGAGGGCCTCCCGATGAAGATGGTCAGCCCAGAACAACTAATCCTCCCCACCGGATGGTCCCTGCAGCATAGATGGCCCGGAACAGCTCACCCTTCCTTCCCACCGAGGGCAGGTGAGTAGAAAACTGAAGGGGGGTCTGGATGATGACAAAGGCCGCAGTGGTTTTCAACCTGCTGACCTCCAGATGTTTCAAAACTACAACTTCCAGCATGCCCGGACAGCTGATTGCTGTCCGGGCTTGCTGAGAGTTGTAGTTTTGCAACATCTGGAGGTCCGCAGGTTGAAGACCACTGAGAAGGGATTGACAGGCGGAGAGTTCACTCGAGTATAAGCCGAGGGGGGTGTTTTCAGCACGAAAAATCGTGCTGGAAAACTCGGCTTATACTGGAGTATATATACGGTATTTATATATCTATATATATATATATATATATTGTGACAAACCGTCTTGGGGATTAGCTCTGGGATTGTCCTGGTCACTTGCCACGGGACACGTTCCTCACAATAACACCACAGACCACAGTTCCTCATACAAGTCTGGCTCCTCGACAGCTTTATTTCCACAGGTTGCAGGTAAAACAAAACATAAATAGGAACAAAATAAAGTCCTAGACCGTCTGGTCACTGACTATAACTCTCAGCATGCCCTGTCTATCAACTGGTGAGCTTCCCTCATCCAGTTAAAAGCCTGTGCCACCTGCAACCTGTTTTACTACCAGTTCACACCTAAACTTGGACCACTCGCAGCGCCTTCTGCATGTTAGCTAAACAGGGCCCGTGTGTCTCCCCCTCTAGTAGGCAGCATACTGTTTCCAAGGGAGAGCACCGATTAGACTGAGTCTCCATCTCATGTACACCTCCCTTCCCTGCTGCCTCATTACTTAAGAAGCAGATGAGAGATACTCCAGGGTGAGCCAAGGAAATACACCCTTTCCTTGCCACCTTGTCACAATATATATATATATATATATATATATATACCTCAAACGTATCCAAAAGACCACCCACTCCTTTAAGAAGACCACCACATTATCTAAATCAGATTTTCAATGACAGATTTTAAATTCCACCATATGAGATGTGTCCTTGTCTCTTATTTGAGAGTATCACTCCTCTAGAAGATTTTGAGTGGTTGTCTTAACTTGTATATGCAGCATATTTCATCATTCCGTAGACTAATTCCCAATAACATGGCCAATTTATATTCAGTATTGCATAAATCTCAAGTCTGTAGATCATTTCAGCCCATCACCTCAACCTACCATTGAGTGGACCCCATAAGTGTTAACATATACATAAACTAAGCCTTTGGCACTTAACATGATATTATTTGCTTCTGGCAAACATCCTATGACAGATATATAACAAAAAGGTCAACTGTTGTTCCAGGACAAAGGTTACAGGCTGTGGAACATACATCAAGGTTCATGGCTAAAGGCTTATCAGTCCTGAGTCTAATAGGATTAGGCAGTAGCTGTTTTAGTGCACCAAAAAGTCATTCTTTCTTAGACCCGAAAGAATTAGTGTTGGTTTGAGTTAGAAAACATTCAATGTCAAATGGGCTCATCATTTCAAAATGGGAATTCTAATTAGTGCTGGGCAGTATGACCAAAAATGCATATCGCAGTATTTTTGCAAGTTATGGTGGTTCCACTGTATTTAACGGTATTCCGCTCCCCCCCCCCCACCCCCGAGGAACTAATCATATATGATACCCAGGCACTGCTATATTTCTTTGATCCCTGTGCGAAGATTATCAATAAACCAAGCATTGATATTTACCTGCATATCCCGAGTGCTGGACAACCTTCTTTCTTCTAATAGTGCACATAGCCGAGGGCGGGACCGGCGTGTCTGTGCACAGGTGATGCAGTGAGACCCGTAGGAAGTGAGCGGTATAAACCTACACACTCTTTTAAAAATCATAACCCTTTCAATTTTGCACCTAAAAATCCATATGATGGCTTATTTTTTGTGCCACCAATCTACTTTTGGGGGCTTCCGTTTCTACGCAGTAAATTTTTTGATAAAAATGACACCTAGTCTTTATTCTGTAGGTCCATATGATTAAAATGATACCCTACTTATATAGGTTTGATTTTGTCGTACTTCTGGAAAAAAATCATAACTACATGCAAGAAAATGTATACATTTAAAATTGTGATATTCTAACCCCTATAACTTTTTTATTTTTCTGCGTATGGGGCGGTATGAGGGCTCATTTTTTGCGCAGTGATCTGAAGTTTTTTGTATTGATCAGACTTTTTGATTGCTTTTTATTCATTTTTTCATGATATAAAAAGTGCATGATATAAAAATACCCCATTGACCCTGTGGTTTACTTAATGATATTTTTTATAGTTTGGACATTTACACATGCGGCGATACCACATATGTTTATATTTATTTTTATTTACATGTTTTTTTTATTTTTTAATGGGAAAAGGGGGGTGATGTGGGCTTTTATTAGGGAAAGGGTTAAATCCCATTTATTAACTTTTTTTTTTACACTTTTTTTTTTACATTTTTACCCCCCTCCCCCCGACTCACACACACACACACACACACACACAGACACAGACAGACACCCACACATGCACACACACATAGACAGACAGACAGACACACACACATGCACACACACATAGACAGACACACACACACACATGCACACACACATAGACAGACAGACACACACATAGACAGACACACACACATGCACACACATAGACAGACACACATAGACAGACACACACGCAGACAGACAGACACACATGCACACACACATAGACAGACAGACACACATGCACACACACACATAGACAGAAACACACATGCACATACGCAGACAGACACCCACTCATGCGCACACACATAGACAGACACATACACATGCACACACACACAGACACAAGCAGACAGACACCCACACATGCACAGACACACAGACAGACACACACACAATCAGACAGACACCCACACATGCACACACACATAGACAGACACACACATACACATGCACACACACATAGACACAAGCAGACACCCACACATAGACAGACAGACACCCACACAAGCAGACAGACAGACACCCACACATGCACACACATAGACAGACAGACACACACACATGCACACACACATAGACAGACAGACAGGCACACACACACATGCACACACACATAGACAGACAGGCACACACATGCACACACACATAGACAGACACACACACATGCACACACAGACAGACAGACACACACACATAGACAGACAGACACCCACACATGCACACACACATAGACACACACACACACACACATGCACACACACACGCAGACAGACAGACACCCACACATGCACACACACATAGACAGACAGACACATGCACACACACATAGACACAAGCAGACAGACACCCACACATGCACACACAGACAAACACACACATAGACAGACACACACACACATGCACACACGCAGACAGACAGACAGACACACACACATAGACAGATAGAGACACACACACACACACACACACACACACACACATAGACAATCTTACCTGTGCTGCACTGTGCTTCTCCTCTCCGGAGTAGTGAAGAAAACTGTGTCTTGAAGCGTTCTGTGTCCCGAATAGCTGAGGAAAGTGCTGAGTCACTGTGCTGAGTGCTGAGACAACTCAACTTGGGGATAAGATATTTTTGCCCGGAATACCCCTTTAAGTTTCTGGAGCCATTTGATATATGAAAAAAAGTTTTTCCCTGGATAGCCCCTTTAAGGCAGTGACATCTCTGTGGCACAGGGTATTTCATATCACCTCCTATTGCTAGATGTCTAAATCATTATCATTTGACATACTTTCCACTGGCTTACCTGAAATGTTGCTACTAGAAAATAGGGATTACTCATCTCATGTGCTACTGTATTCTGTGGCTGTGACTGAGACCAGAATTTACTCTACTATTAAAAAAGACATATTCATTATATTGTTTCTATTCACAGAGTATGGCATGTAAGTCAAAAAGGATGAGAAAATATATTTTACCTTCTTTTACTTGGGGGGCAAAAACTGGTAAAGTACCAGGTTGTTGCTAGATTGAGAAGGGAAGGCTCCACTCATAGAACATCATTTAGGACAGTCAAGGGTTTTGACTTTCAAAGGAACCTCAATATTTGTTCTCTGAGACGTCTCCTTTAAGGGGTTCTCCGCCCCTAGACATCTTATCTGCTTTCCAAAGGATAGGGGATAAGATGTCCGATCACAGGGGTCCTGCTGCTGGGAACCTCCGCAATCTCTCCTGCAGCACCCTCTGTCATCTGGTGCATGGCGACCTTCGACCTTCAATGCAAGTCTATGAGAGGGGGCATGATGGCTGCCACGCCCCCTCCCATAGACTTGCATTGAGGGGGCGGGGTGTGATGTCTCGAGGGGGCGGGGCCGTGATGTCACGATCCTCCGGCCCCTGCAATGCAAATCATCAGGCATGGAGCAAAGGTCGCTCCGTTCACCAGATGACAGAGGGTGCTGGATGAGAGATCGCAGGGGTTCCCAGTGGCGGGACCCCTGAAATCAGACATCTTATCCCCTATGATTTGGATAGGGGATAAGATGTCTAGGGGCGGAGTACCCCTTTATAAAAGTTTTCATGATCTACTCATACAGCTTGGAAAAAGACAGGTGACGGTGGCCTGTGGACACCACGAGTACTGATATGAACATGTGTTTTTGTTTGAACGTACTAGGCAGCTATCATAGACCATGATAGCTAGGGAAACTATCTTGCATGATTAGTTGCAAAATCTTCTTACATTAAAATCAAATAAAGCTAGTAATGGCAATATTAAACAAATATCCTCTGCATTGGACTTTATCCTCTGGCATTGGAGTGCTGTCATGAATTTATCTATCAAAGTATATGGTGATCCCATGAGTTAATCCTATTACAATGTATATTAAAAAAAAAAGCTGTACTTTTTTTTATATAGTACTTAAAAAGGGTAATTTCAGAAATGCTGGGTATACCAAAGTGAGAGTTATATTTCTTCGAAACATAGAGGAAGATTTATTGAAACATGTGCAAAGGAAAAGTTGTCCAGTTGCCAATCAGATGGCTTCTTCTTTTATTTTTCAGAGGCCTTTTTAAAAATTAAAAAAGCAAACTGATTCGTTGCTATGAGCAACTGGCCAACATTTCCTTTGCACAGGTTTTGATAAATCTCCCCTATAGAATGTGTCAACAGATAACAACCATTCAGTTCATCTAGTTTGCCCAATATTCTGAATATTAATAGTCCCTGGCCCTATCTTAAAGGGGTATTCTGGCCAAAGACATCTTATCCCCTATCCAAAGCATAGGAGATAAGATGTCTGATTGCGCGGGGCCTGCCGCTGGGACCCCCCCCGCCTCCGCAATCTCTGTGCAGCACCTGCATTCTATGCAAGCTGCTGCTCCAGTCTCAGAAACCTCTGTGTTTCCGGGACTGTAGATGTGACAAAATGCCACACCCTCTGGTGATGTCACACCAAGCCCCCTCCCATAGTCATGAATGGAGGGGGTGTGGTGTTATGTCACGTCTCCAGTCTCGGAAACACAGAGGTTTCCGAGAGTGGAGCAGCAGCCCCGCATAGAATGCGGGTGTTGCACGGAGATTGTGGGGGTCCTAGCTGCGGGCCACCCACGATCAAACATCTTATCCCCTATCCTTTGGATAGGTGATAAGATGTCTTTGGCCGGAATACCCCTTTAAATCAAGACCTTATGTCTATCCCATGCATGCTTACACTCCTCAATATTTTTGTAGCTTCAAGGAAGGCTAATCCATGCATCCACTATTCTCTCAGTAAAGTAATACTTCTTAGTGTTACTCAGGGGCGTTGCTAGGTCTGCAAAAGACCGGGGGCTAGAGCCCTTAGCCCAAGCCATGCCCGTTACCACACCCCAGTCATGTCTCTAACCACGCCCTCATTCTCACCCAATCATGCACAGTATACCAATATACAAGGAGAAATATTATCATCATACATATTACTGCCATACTATTAGTGACCATATCTAACCAAAACTAAGACCTATATTACCAATAATACCAGTACAAAAAACTAAAATGGTCAGGATCTCCAAATAAAATGAATAACGTGCACATGTGCACACTGCTAGTTTTATGTGTTACCAGTAGGAACTATACACCAACATTTCCACTGACAACTGATAACACTATATTTGTTACTGAATAAAATAAACTATACAAAAGACCATATTCCCAAATACATTCACCATACAGAGGTAGATACCAGCGGTACAAAGGATCTGTATACCATGTAAGTGATTATATACAGGACCATATAGAGGTATATACCAGCCGTACATGGGCTCTGTATACTATATAAATTATTATATACACGACCATATAGAGGTAGATACCAGCTGTACACAGGATCTGTATACCATATAAGTGATTATATACAGGACCATATAGAGGTAGATACCAGCTGTACACAGTACTGAAAGACAAAGAAAGTAACAGCACAACTCCAAGGTTTCAGTGTTCAAATCAGGGCTGAAGATTTATTGCACCATAAAACAAAGCAATTTATGTTATATGGTGCAATAAATCTTCAGCCTTGATATGAACACCGAAACCTTAGAATTGGAGTCCATAAGGGATTAAGGGAATGTTCACACCTGCGTATTTTCTGCTGGAGATTTGCTGTAGCAGATTTTGGTACCGCTTAAAGTCACTGGGCAGCATAATCTACTAAAGCAAATCTGCAGCAGAAAATACGCACGTGTGAACGTAGACATAAAATTACATCTAGGGACTCACAGATGCGCCTTTTCTGATCAGCGGCATCCTCTTTCCTTTTCTTCTCCATTCAGATCAGACCAACATGACGGCTTCTTCCAGCCAAAACTTCACCTCTTCGGCATCTACAGGACAAACATGATAGACTCGGCATTTTTCCAGTGCCCTCCAGTGCCAGTGCCCTCCTCTACACAATCTCCACATCTATAGGCCTCCATACTATAAAAAAAAAAGTCCCCCCTGGTGTCTCGCTCAGTAAAAATGGGCACATAGGTAGCCAAGTAGTCAGGTATGTAGGTAGGTAACTAGCCAGGAAGTTAGGCAGCCAGTTTTTTTAAGGTAATTTGGTAGGTAGTCAAATATGTAGCTAGCAGTTAGGTAGGCATTTATGTAGATAAATTAGGTAGCCCGGTATGACAGTAGGGGAGTGTTTCCCAACCAGGGTGCCTTCAGCTGTTGCAAAACTATAACTCTCAGCATGTTCAAACAGTGTCAAGGTATGCTGGGAGTTGTCGTTTTGCAACACCTGGATGCACCCTGGTTGTGGAACACTGCCTTGGAAGCCTTTCAATGCAGTGCTTTTTTTTTTTTTTTTACAACCAAGGTGCCTCTAAATGTGCAAAACTACAGCTCCTAGCAAGCCCAGTCTAGGCATGCAGAGAGTTGTAGTTTTTCTTATATCCACAGAGTGACATAAGATGGCGGGGGGGGGGGGGGGTGCGTGGTGTGGCCAACACCTCTACTCCACCTCTTCACTTTGTGGGTCAAATACATTTCTGCCGAGCCAGCCCTTCCAGGTCCACACTGAGCCTGCCGAATGCTGCGACTCCGCTGAGGTCAAGGCTCTCCACTCATTCTTTGTGCCGAACTGAGGGGCGGGCCGGCGACTTCTGGCGGGCTGTGCCAGGGCCGGCCAAAGATATTGTGCTGCCTTGTTCCAAAAGTGAAATCCTGCTCCCCCCCCCCCCCCCAAAAGAAAAACAATGCCATAAAATTGCACTTCATATTCAAGAGCTCCACAGCAATGCAACTCACATTAATCTGCAGCATTAGGTAAGCAGCAGTTCCCCCACATTAGATAGGCAGCATAGTTCCCTCACATTAGCATAGTTTCCCCACATTAGGTAGCAGTTTCCCCACATTAGCATAGTTTCCCCACATTAGGTAGCAGTTTCCCCACATTAGGTAGCAGTTTCCCCACATTAGCATAGTTTCCCCACATTACACATTAGCATAGTTTCCCCACATTAGGTAGCAGTTTCCCCGCATTAGGTAGCAGTTTCCCCACATTAGCAAAGTTTCCCCATATTAGGTAGCAGTTTCCCCACATTAGCATAGTTTCCCACATTAGGTAGCAGTTTCCCCACATTAGCATAGTTTCCCCACATTAGGTAGCAGTTTTCCCAAACACACAGAGAACACTCACCTGGCGCAGCACTTCTTCTGTCCGGTGGCCTGATGAGTGACATCACTGACGTCCCCCTGCGCGGGTTTGTGGAGGGACGTCACTTGCGTGATGTCCCTCTGAAGACCTGGGCCGGCCGGCAGGCTCACTGTTAAAGTGGCGGTGGTGGTGCAGCTGCAGGGCCGGCCTAGGTAGCCCAAAAAAAAATAATTATCGGCCCCATGAGAGACCCAGGGCTAATAATGCCCCTGGGTGTTACTTTTAAACATTTTCCCCTCTAATTTAAAACTACGTCCTTCTGTGGTATGTTTTCTTCTTTTAAATCTCCTCTCCTCCTTTACCATTTTGATTCCCTTTATGTATTTAAAGTTTCTATTATATTCCCTCTTTCTCGTCTTCTTGCATATCTTTTTGTCATCAGCAAAAAGACGAGGTCCTAAGCAGGGGTCCCCCCATAATGATATTAATATTCCCTTATTGGGTATATAGAAAAGAATTATAGTCTTATAGTATCTGTCTATATAGCACACTGCCACTACATGGGAATCCAGCCTTACTCTTGGTATGTAATAACAGTACTATAAAGATTACTAAGAATTCTATACATTAGTCATTAATTTTTCCATCATAAGGTAACAGTAATATGTTTATTTTCCTAGTATTTACATGAAAATGGAATTGTTCACCGAGATCTCAAGCCTGAAAATCTGCTCTATGCTACACCAGCTCCAGATGCTCCACTGAAAATTGGTAAGCATACCCTAAGACTTCCAAATTTTGTCATGTGTATGGTAATCTTAATAATGGGATAATGGGCCATTATGGTAGGTACACACAAGGCAGGAAGTCTAGTCCGTACATCCTCACGCTGCATTTCCACTTGGCAGTTTTTTTTATAAAACTGCCACTGCAGTTTTTTAGCCAGAAGTGTATTCAAACATATATTGAGAAGAAATTGAAAATATAAAGGAAGGATTAAACTTCTCCTTTTCACTGGATCCACTTTTGGGTTTGGCTCAAAAAAATCCCAACCTTAGGCCAAGTTTTTACTTGTGTTTTTTTCTGGCAGTCTTTGGAAAACTGCCACAGTTTTGGAGCTAAAGTCAGAAGTGGATCCATAAGGGAGGAGAAGTATGAGTCCTGCTTTTATCGTTTCTATTCCTTTTGAATACACTTCTGACTTTGGCTCAAAAACTGCAGTGGTAGTTTTCCAAAAACTGCCAGAAAAAAAAAAAACAAGTGGAGACTTAGCCTTATGGAGATGATTCTAAAACTAAATAGGCCAGTCAAATTTGTCATATGTGAATATACCTTATTTTGCTGCAACTTTGAATTGTGATGTGTTGGCTTTATAAGTCACCTAATATGTTATGATAAAACGGTGTACATTGTAATTAAAAACTGAAAGAAAAAAAATAGGGAGAGGTCCTCTTCAAACCTCCATCCCAGTGACAAATGTTCATTCTTGAACACAACATACCCTGTGGTGACCATAGTGCTTAATTAAATCTTAAATTTAGCTCTGGTCTGTGCAGACAGGATTGACCATCCACAGGAGTTAATGCCCTTTTACATGGGGAGATTATAGTAACATAGTTCATAAGGTTGAAAAAAGACCAGAGTCCATCAAGTTCAACCTATATGCCTCATGGGTCCCTACTGAGTTGATCCAGAGGAAGGCAAAAAACCCTCATACTAGAGGTAAAAATTCCTTCCCGACTCCAAATATGGCAGTCAGAATAAATCCCTGGATTTATAAATCTAATAGCCATAACCTGTAATGTTATTACTCTCCAAAAATGCATCCAGACCCCTTTTGAACTCTTTTACAGAGTTCACCATAACCACCTCCTCTGGCAGAGAGTTCCATAGTCTCACTGCTCTTACAGTAAAGAACCCCCGTTTGTGCTGGTGTAGAAACCTTCTTTCCTCAAGAAGTAGAGGATGCCCCCTTGTTAATGATACAGTTCTGGGTATAAATAGATAATGGGAGCTATCTCTGTACGGTCCCCTGATATATTGATGCATAGTTATTAGGTTGCCCCTAAGCCTTCTTTTTTCTAAACTAAATAACCAAATTTCTGATAAGCTTTCTGGGTACTTTAGTCCTCCCATTCCCTGTATTACCCTGGTTGCCGGTCTTTGAACCCTCTCCAGCTCCACTATATCTTTCTTGTACACTTGTGCCCAGTACTGTACTCAGTATTCCATGTGTGGTCTGACTAGTGATTTGTACAGCGGTAGAATTATTTCCTTGTCGTGGGCATCTATACCCCTATTGATGCACCCCATGATTTTATTTGCCTTGGTAGCAGCTGCCCAACACTGGTCACTACAGCTAAATTTACTGTTAACTAAGACCCCTAAGTCCTTTTCTACATCAGTCATCCAAGTGTGCTCCCATTTAATACAAAATCCCAGCCTGGATTTTTCTTCCCCATGTGAATAACCTTACATTCATCAGTGTTGAACCTCATCTACCACTTCCCAGCCAAAACCTCGAATCTATCCAGATACATTTGTAACAGTGCACTGTCCTCTATTGTGTTTACTGCTTTGCACAGTTTAGTATCATCTGCAAAGATTTGTACTTTACTATTCAACCCTTCTTCAAGGTCATTAATTAATCTATTAAATAGGACAGGACCCAAGACGGACCCCTGTGGTACCCCACTACTAACAGTCATTTATAACCACCCTCTGTTTCCTATAACTGAGCCAGTTACTTACCCACTTGCACACAATTTCCCCCAGTCCAATCCTTCTCATTGTATGCACCAACCTTTTATGTGGCACCGTATTAAATGCTTTGGAAAAATCAAGATAAATACGACATCCAGAGATTGCCCCTGGTCCAGTCTGGTGCTCACCTCCTCATAAAAGCTGATCAGGTTAGTTTGACAGGACCGATCCCTCATAAAGCCATGCTGATATGGAGTCATACATTTATTTTTTTCAAGATACTCCAAAATAGCGTCTCTTAGAAACAATTTACATACAACAGAGGTTAAACTAGCAGGTCTATAATTCCCTTGGTCACCTTTTGACCCCTTTTTAAATATTGGCACCACATTTGCCATGCACCAGTCCTGGGGAACAGTCCCTATCACTATAGAGTCCCTGAATATTAAAAATAGGTGTCTGTCTAATACATTACTTAATTCCTTTAGAACATGGGGGTGAATGCCATCTGGACCTGGCAATTTGTTTATTTTGATTTTTTGTAGGCAGGCAGCACTGTACTTCTTCCTGGGTTAGACAGTTGACCTGTACTGGGGGAGTTTACCTTATCTTGCTGTATTTCACCTGGCATTTAATTTCCCTCGGTGAATACAGTGGAGAAGAATTTGTTTAATATATTTGTTTTTTCCTGGTCCCCATCTATAATTTCTTCCTCATCATTTTTTAAAGGGCCTACACTTTCATTTTTAAACTTTTTGCTATTTATGTAGTTGAAGAACATTTTGGGGTTAGTTTTACTCTCTTTGGCAATGAGTCTTTCTGTCTCTATTTTTGCGGCTTTTATCTGTTTTTTTACATATTTTACATTTTTCTCTATAACTTTTTAATGCTTTTTTACTGCCATCCTGTTTTAGTAGTTTAAATGCTTTATTTTTGTCATTTATTGCCCCCTTATTATTGTGGAAATGGTTGAATTTTTGCCCCTTGGTAAAGGCAGGGCTTTTAGCCGCTGAACAGAAAAACACTTGTTCATTGACAAAAGGATAGGGGATAAGATGTCTGATCATGGGGGTCCGTGCGGCATTCCGGCGTTCTGAACATTTTCAACATTTACAACAGTAAAATTGTCTTGTTTGGAGTATGGCATTAGAATTTTGTCTGTCCTTTCCTAGTTACATGCCACAGGTGGTTTAGACAGAAGGGACAAAGTTAGTAGGAAAGCAATAAAACATTTCATGTTTGACAATAAATGGTTTCATTATAAACAGGAATGTTAATGACTGCCAGGTTTGTTAATTGGCAATAAAATTAATAGTCTAAGCTGGAGAACATCTTTTACAGCTGCAGAATGCTCTGCTAATAGTACAACATCTGTGAGACAAAAAAAAACCTGTTAGATGTTAATTTTACTAAAAGCAATGGTAAACATAATAAACTAAAATAAAATGGCCCATTATTTGTCTTCTTGTAAAAAAACAAAATGGGAGAGAATTTCAACCTAAAGGTATCATTTCTGTGTCTCCATATACAGGCTACGGCTGTTTTGTACCTCTCAGGTGTTTTCACTGGGCCAGTGGAAGCACCTGAATGGTGCAAAACACCCATAGCATGTATTTGTCTTGCGTGCTGTGTAATGTACTCTGTTCAGTACACTGGTGAGTGCCCCTTATTTTTCCTACTATTTAGAAAATGCTGTTTTAAAATGCTGTAAATACTGTTGGCGCTCAGCACCATCAGGGATTGTTACTTTTTTGTTAAAGCATACTGGAATTTGTCTTAATTCATCTATACATCAGCAGAGGTTACCACTGACTATTTACTTCTGTACAAAAATTGTATTTAAAGGTGTTCATACACCTGATACTGTTGGTATATGGTATCCTTTTTTCCAGGGAACCAGCTCCTTCTGTAACCTAAAGGAATATAAATTAAACTGCATGAACCAGCCACTCAACTAGTAGTCATGTGACAAGGGCAGTTAGTTGAAAACAAGATGGAGTTGAGATATCGGTGACAAATAAGATTGTATGTGGACAATGGTTATGTGACATAAGCCTCTTTGACTAAATGAGTTTTCAAAGCACACTTAAAAGTAGCAATGATAAAGGAGTAGTGCAGTGAAACATAACTTATCTTCTATCCAAAGGATAGGAGATAAGTTATAGATTGCGGGGGTCCGACTGCTGAGACCCCACATGATCTCCTGAACGGGGCCCTTGCATTCCATATCACATAACCATTTTCCACATACATTCCAACCCCCGCAGGAAGACGTGGCCAACTGCCCCTCCATGTATTTCTATGGGATACATGAAGGGGGCTTGTCAGTTGCCGCTTCATGCGGGGGTCGGCACACCCCCTTCCAGCAGACTGCGGTGGCCCGTTTTGTGGGGGTCCCAGAGGTGGGCCCCCCCCGCGATCTATAACTTATCCCCTATCCTTTGGATAGAGGATAATTTATTGTAACGGCTGGAGTAGTGGATCCGTTGTACCACTGGAAAAGGCTGCATCAGGAAGTGGAGTCTAAGAAGCCGCTGGTTTTCATAAGAGCCCACCGCAAAGCTCTGTCTTGCTGCGGCAGGCGAACTCCCAGGTCGCTACCCCTGGTACAACTAACTCACAGATGTGGCCGAGGTGAGGCGTGGAACAATTTAATAAGAAAATTCAGAGGCAGGGACTGGCAGGAAGGTCAGGGCTGGTGGCAAGGTACGTAGTCAGGAAACACAGAAAAACTGAACTGGTACACGGTATAGACAGGACAGAAAATCTGCATCAATTTACAGTACAATACATATGAATAGGTGCTTTAAAAACTCATATACATTTATTGTGAAAAATCTTTCAAATGATTTCGCCAAACAGTCTGCCCAAATGTAAAGTAAACCTAGTCTAACTTAGATATTTTTGCTAAATAAAAGAGTGACTATAACATCTGTACAATTTTCCTCTATGGTCATATAATACAAATAATCTTTAGTCTGTATAGTTAGTGAAATATTTCCAACTGCATTTTAAAGGACAAAGCATAATGAGACAATGTGAACCAATTTCATACTTACTGACAGTGCCCTAAGGGGATAAAAATGCAGCCTACTATCACATGACTAGTAAACGGTAAGACTGCTTAAGAAAGTATGACTGGCCTCTGTAATCTTTGTATCTGAGGATACAAATAGTCCCTGCACTACAGAATACGCTGATTTTAAAAGATTTCTATTGTAAAGCAAATAAAAGATTTGCCATTAAAAAATAAAGTGTTGCTAAGCACGAATTTTGTTGGCATGCATCGGCTGTAGAACATTTTATGCACAGTTAACAATACAGACTATTCAGTGATTGTCTCATTGATATTCAGGCTTTGTTATCTGTATTGAAATCAAGACTGGTTAGCCAGAAGGAAGAAGAGAAATTACCTTCTATTTGTACATGCCAGCAGGATGAAATACAAATTTGCCCCAAAATACTCTATTCTCTGACTTTTTCGTATAGTCACTGCCTATTAAAGAACCTATACTCAGTATCTGTATTATGTGAACTGCTTTTGTGAGATGCACTTGCTGAGCACTTAGATAGAAGCATCTACTGCAGGGTAAACAACGTGACTCTCCGGCTACTATTTTGTTGTATTGCTATAGGCTGACAAATTAACTGTTCTGAAAGTATAGTCAATCTATGCCAATATCTGGTCATCCAAGGACATAAGCTGGACAACAAAGAAACATAGAACGCGTCGGCAGGTAAGAAACATTTAAACTCATGTTATTAAAAAATAAATAAATAAACATTTGGCCCATCTGGTCTGCCCAATATTCTGAATACTATGAATAGTCTCTGGCCCTATCTTATATGAAGCATAGCCTTTTGCCTATCCCATGCATGTTTAAACTCCTTCAATGTATTTGCAGTGACCACTTCTGCAGGAAGGCTATTCCATGCATCCACTACTCTCTCAGTAAAGTAATACTTCCTGATATTACTGCATAAGCCTTTGCCCCTCTAATATACACCCTGTGCCAAATTATTATTCAAATGATATTTATCTCATTTACCTAAATAATTTATGTAAATAACAGTCAGCATAATTCTCATGTTATCAACTATTAAGAGTACAATTCAAATTTTATTGAACAAACCTCCTAATGATAACAGTATTTTTTTTTAAACATAAAAAACTTGCAATGCACTGTTCCAAATTATTACACACAGTAAGTTTCAAAACACTTATAGGTTGTGAAGAACTGAAAATTGTCATTTGTTGTGTTTGCAGCATATTTGCTGAAACCAAAAGCTATTTCAATCAAACTTTTAACAAAATTGTAACTTTTTATACATTTTAACAGGTCACGTTACATTTTAACAAAGGGCCCCTTATTTGATAGCAGCTTCACAAGTCTTGCATCCATTGAACTTGTGAGTTTTTGGACAGTTTCTGCTTGAATTTGTTTGCAAGATGTCAGAATAGCCTCCCAGAGCTGCTGTTTGGATGTAAACTGCCTCTCACCCTCATAGATCTTTTGCTTGAGGATGCTCCAAAGGTTCTCAATAGGATTGAGGTGAGGGGAGGATGGAGGCCACACCATGACTTTCTCTCCTTTTAACCCCATAGCAGACGTTGATTCAGAGGTATTCTTTGCAGCATGAGATGGTGCATTGTAATGCATTAAGATGATTTTATTACAGAAAGCATAGTTCTTCCTTCTGTACCATGGAAGAAAGCATTCAGTCAGAAACTCCACATACTTTGCAGAGGTCATCTTTACACCTTCGGGGACCCTAAAGGGGCCGACTAGATCTCTTCCCATGATTCCGGCCCAAAACATGACTCCACCACCGTTTTGCTGAGGTTGCAGCCTTGTTGAAACAGGGTGGCCATCCACTACTCCATCCATCTGGACCATGCAGGATTGCACGGCACTCATCAGTGAACAGGGCTGTTTGAAAATTAGTCTTCATGTATTTTTCTGCCCAATGCAGCCATTTCTGCTTGTGAGCATTGGTTAGTGGTGGCCGAATAGAAGGTTTATGCACAGTTGCAAGACTCTGGAGGATGCTACACCTTGATGTCCATGGGACTTCAGAGGCACCAGCAGCTTCAAATATCTGTTTGCTGCTATGTAATGGTATTTTAGCAGCTTCTCTCTTGATTCGATGCATGGATCTGGCAGAAATTCTCCTCCATGTGCCTTTATCTGCTCAAACCCGTCTGTGCTCTTAATCAGCCACAAATCTCCTAATAGTGCAATGATCACACTTAAGTGTTCATGAAATATCTGATGTTTTCATACCTCGTCCAAGGCATTGAACTATTTCACTTTTTGCGGCAGCAGAGAGATCCTTTTTCTTCCCCATATTGCTTGAAAATGGTGCTCTGCTTAACCCGTTAAGGACCAGGCCATTTTACACCTTAGGACCAGAGCGTTTTTTGCACATCTGACCACCGTCACTTTAAGCATTAATAACTCTAAGATGCTTTTACCGAATATTCTGATTCTGAGATAGTTTTTTCGTGACATATTCTACTTTATTTTGGTGGTAAATTTTCGGCGTTACTTGCATCCTTTTTTGTGAAAAATTCCAAAATTTCATGAAAATTTGGAAAATTTAGCATTTTTCTAACTTTGAAGCTCTCTGCTTGTAAGGAAAATGGATATTCCAAATAAATTTAATTTTTATTCACAAATACAATATGTCCACTTTATGTTGGCATCATAAAATGGACATATTTTTACTTTTTGAAAAAATTAGAGGGCTTCAAAGTAGAGCAGCAATTTTCAAAAATTTCATGAAAATTGCAAAATCTGAAGGGACAGATGTTACAGAACTACAACTCCCAGCATGCCTGGGCAGTCGGGGCATGCTGAGAGTTGTAGTTTGGCAACATCTGGAGGGCCACAGTTTGGGCACCACTGTAACAGTGGTCCCCAAACTGTGACCCTCCAGATGTTGCAAAACTACAACTCCCAGCATGCCCAGACAGCCTTTGGCTGTCTGGGCATGCTGGGAGTTGCAGTTCGGCCTTCCTAGTGGTTGCCACAGTAAAAATCACTTTACTTTCAGTTTCATTTCTCCCCCTCACCGTCAATTCCCTACCTGAGCTGGGATCTCCGGTGAATATCTGCGATGATTGCCGGGCCCCACGAGTCTTCTCCTCCAAGTACCGGCCTCCATGTTCTCCCCCCGTTCTGCATGACATCCAGGGGTGGGCAGAACGGGGGGTTTCCATGGCAACCCACCGTCCTGCTCTGCCATTGGTCAGAATCAGTTCTGACCAATGGCAGGGGATGGGAGGAGATCGCAGCATTGCGACCTCACTCCTACCCTGCAGGATGCTGGGGCCTGTCACTGACAGGTCCGAGCATCCCTATTTTCCGGGTGATCGGGTCACCAGAGACCCGATCAGCCCGGAATAGGAGAAAATCGCATGTCTGAATTGACAGCCGATTTTCTGCGATCGCCGACATGCGGGGGTCCCGGGACCCCCCTAGGCATTTGCACGGCATGCCTGCTGAACAATTTCAGCAGGCATGCCGTTCCGATCTCTGCCCGGCGCGCGGCAGGGACCGGAAAACGCCATGACTTCCTGGGACGTCATTGGTCCTTAAGGCCCAGGGTGCCATGACGTCCCAGGACGTCATTGGTCCTTAAGTGGTTAATGTAGAACACCCACCTTTAGTAGTTTTTCCTTAAATTGGGCTCACCTGGCAATCTAATTATCACAGGTGTCCGAGATTGTTTTCAGTGATCAGAAGAGCCACAATGCCATCCATGAGTTAAAGGGTAGCTCCCACCATCCTATTTTTTATTTTTTTTTGCTAGCCCGTTAACCCCCCCCCCCGCTATGGCACTAGCCCGTTCCCTCCTCCCCCCCCCCCCCGCCCCGCATACCCCGTTCCCTCATTACACTTGCAGTTACTGCAGAGTCCGGCAGCGGGCGTGCAGGGACAGCGGCGGCAACAAGGCGGCGGCGATGTGCGGGAGGAGTGGCCTCCCAGCCAGTGGCCGGGGAGCCAATGCGCTCGCTCCCGCCTGTCTGATTGACAGGCAGGGAGCGAGTGCAGCCTAACCGAAAAAGGACTGATTGCCACTCCAAAATCAGTCCTTTTTCAATGGCCGTTTTTTTACCTTTTTAATGAAAAAAAAAATAATAAAAGTATATTAGAGATATGTTGTAGTACATAAGTACTACAACATATCAAAAAATAAAGTTGGTGACAGTGCTCATTTAAACTGAAAAACAAAATATGTAATCTTTGTGACACTTAAATAGAATTTGCATAATAATTTGAAACACGGTATAAAACTATATCCTGTTGTGGTAGTTTCTCTTCTTTTAAATATACACTTTACTGTGTAGACATAAGAGCTCTATATTAACAAACAGGTTTCTCAAAGAATTCCCCATTCTTGGAAGAACTTGAAGTTCATAGTTTTCTAATTGTAAAAATTTGTGATGTCGCTGCCATGCCCCTCGTGACGCCCCCTCCCATAGACTTGCATTGAGGGAGCGTGGCGTAACGAGGGCCACGACCCCTGCTGCTGCACCCAGCGCTCTAAACGAACACCAGGTGCCGCACAGAGATCACTGGGGGGTGGGGGACTGGGGAGGAGAATCCCTTTAACCCCTCAACAACCATGGACGTGTATACACGTCCAGGTGGGATGCACGTTCCTGCACCTGGACGAGTATACACGTCCATAGTTCTCGTGGGTACTGCCCAGTGTACCCACGAGATCACAGCAGGGACTCGGCTGTATCACACAAGTAAACTTCGGTCCCAGCAGTTTTAACTTAGTGACCGCAGGCTGTGTTTTGACAGAGGGAAGGAGCTCCCTCTGTCTTCCCTGCAGCACCTTGCAGTGCGATCGTGGAGTACTGCATGTGATCTCCGCACTGCCAGGACTGAAGTAAACTTCGTTCCCGGCAGTTTAAGCCTTACAGCCGCAGTACTAAGTATTCCAAAGCATTTAAAAAAGTGTAAAAAGAGAATAAGAAATAAATAAAAGTGTAAAAAAAGTGTGAAAAACAAAAAGAAGTGTAAAAAAGTGTAAAAAAAAGATTTAAAAAATAAAAAGTGTTAGAAGTGTAAAAAATACATTACATTTGTTACATAAATAAAAATACTAAAAAATAAAATACACAATGTGTAAGGTCACACGGAGCGCGTCTGTAGCGCATTACATGTTGCGGATGCCCTGCTAGCAATCACAATAGTGAGCTCCCAGCCGTGGCTGGGTAGCTCTCTGTGTCCACTCATCGCGGTGGATTTCCCGCCTGCAGTCACGAGCGAACACACTGAGCTACCCATCTGCAACAGTGAGCTCACTCATTTGACTGCCAGCTGAACATCCGCAGTGTAAAATATGCTGCTGATGTGCTCCATTTGACTGCATCCTTTACCCTATCCTTTACAAAGTACCGACATCAAGAAAGTGATGCCAACGTATACTGTAACAACCCCATTCATTTCCGAATGAGACTGCTACAGTATATGGTGGCATCCCTTTTTTGACATGACAACGGACACCTCTAACATACCGCAGAAATGCAGTATGAATGGGGACTACAACGTCCAGTGATGGATATATTCGTCATGAGCAGGTGCTTATTCCCACAACATGATGGCTATGTCCATCAGGAACTGCAGATGTTTGCTGACAGCTTCACGTCACTGCTAGCTGACCAACGAGCGATCAGAGTGGTCCCTGGTCCAGCTAATACATATTTCTTTCTGAGACATAAATCTTGCACTTTCGTTCTGTCAGCTCCAATCCTTTGCAGGCATGGGGAGGGGTCTATTATTCATATAATGATGTCCTGAAAGCTAAAGGGGGCTCCTCTTCTTCTGAGTCCTACCAGGCGGTCAGACAACCAGATATGGCCCAAATTGAGGTACTGCCCAGCCCAGGATGAACAGCGTAATAAAATATGGGGTGCATTTCCTCCATTTCAGAAGCCACTTACCAAAATGATGTCCCACAAATAAAGCATTTGTGAAAAAAAAGCAGATTTCAAATTTTTTCCCACTGATTTTGAAATAATTCCAGCCACACAATAAAGTCTCAACGTACTCACTTTTGCCCTAGGTGAATACTTCAGGGAGTGTAGTTTTGAAAAATGGGGTCACTTCTGGGGGTGCAATATTGTTCTGACAGCTAGAATGCTTTGCAAGATGAAGTGCGGCCTATAATTTGTATAATGATATCCTGAAAGCCAAATGGCGCTCCTCTCCTATTGTGTCCCACTATGTGGCCATGCAACCAATTATGGCCTAAGAGGGGGTACTCTCTAACATGGGATAAGCATCATAATAGGATTTAGGGTGCATTTAATTAGTTTCAGAAGCTATTATTTTTTTTTATTTTTTTTTTAAGTATCCTACAAATATTTTACACTGACCTATGCTAATACCATCACACAAAAAGGCCTAAAAGAACGCACTACTAACTCAAGTTAATACTTTAGGGGGTAAAGTTTTTAAAATGGGGTCACTTGTAGGGGTGCAGTATGGTTTGCCAGGTTCAAACCTTTCCAGGCATGGAGTTTGGGCTATAATTTTTTTAATTGATGTCCTGAAATCCAAATGGTGCTCCTCTCCTTTTACATCCCACCATGTAGCAAAGCAACCAAATATGGCTTAAGTATTTATATTTATACCAAATATCGGTGGTATTTCCGAATACGGGACTAGCAGCTCAATAACATATATGGTACATTTCTTTCTTTTCAGATGGAATGAACAAAAAATATGTCTCACAAATTATGCATTTGTGGAAAAAAAAGTGAATTTCATTTTTTTCCACTGATTTTGTAACAATTCCAGCCACACAAAAAGGACTCAAAGTACTCACTTTTGGTCTAGACCAGTGATGGCGAACCTACGGCACGCGTGCCACAGGTGGCACGCCGAGCCCCCTCTGTGGGCACATGGCAATAGTTCGCCATGCATGCCTTTTTATCCACCGGTGTGAGGTGGAAACTTGCGACCCGTGCAGACCTCCTCTCGGCTCTCCGAAGGTTTCCAAAGCTAGAGCTGGATGGAGCGAAGGCAGAGCAGAGAACGCAGGTCTGCAGGGGAGAAAGAAGCCACGCCCTCTCATCTCCCCCTCCCTGAGGACGCAGGTCTGCACGGGAGAAAGAAGCCATGCCCCCTCATCTTTCCCTCCCGGAGGACGCAGGTCTGCACAGGTGAAAGAAGCCACGCCCCCCTCATCTCCTCCTCCCGGAAGACGCAGGTCTGCATGGGAAAAAGAAGGCAGAGCAGGGGAGAGAGGATGTACATGGCTCCTCTTCTCCCCTCCCCCTGCTCTGCCTTCAGAGGGCACAAGTTTCCACAGGGAAAAGAAGGCAGTAGAGCAGGGGAGAGAGGATGTACACAGCTCCTCATCTCCCCTTCTTAATGATTTCTATGTGTAAAGGGGGACATACTGCACAGGCTGGGGATAAGGGGGGGACATCAAAGACTGGGGATGATTTCTATGTGTGAAGGGGGACATACTGCATGGGCTGGGGATAAGGGGGGGGACATCACAGACTGGGGATGATTTCTATGTGTGAAGGGGGACATACTGCATCGGCTGGGGATAAGGGGGGACATCACAGACTGGGGATGATTTTTATGTGTGAAGGGGACATACTGCACAGGCTGGGGATAAGGGGGAGACATCACAGACTGGGGAGGATTTCTATGTGTGAAGGTTGAGATACTGCATGGGCTGGGGATAAGGGGGGGCATCACAGACTGGGGATGATTCCTATGTGTGAAGGGGGACATACTGCATGGGCAGAAATCATCCCCAATCTGTGATGTCCCCCCCCTTATCCCCAGCCCGTGCAGTATGTCCCCCTTCACACATAGAAGTCATCCCCAGTCTGTGATGTCCCCCACCCTTATCCCCATCCCGTGCAGTATGTCCCCTTCACACATAGAAGTTATTGGACAGGGGAGATGAGGAGCCATGTACATCCTCTTTCCCCTGCTCTTCTGGCTTCTTTTCCCCGTGAAAACCTGCGTTCTCCGAAGGCAGAACAGGGGGAGGGGAGATAAGAAGCCGTGTACGTCCTCTCTCCCTTGCTCTGCCTTCTTTCTCCCATGCAGACCAGCGTCCTCCGGGAGGGGGAGATGAGGGGGACGTGGCTTCTTTCTCCCGTGCACACCTATGTCCTCTGCTTTGCCTACACTAAATCCCAGCTCTAGCTTCGGAAACCTTCAGAGAGCTGAGGGGAGGAGCGGTCGCAAGTCTGCATGGGTTGAAAGTTTCCACCTCACACTGGCGCCGGACTTCCGCTATGCTACTCTTAAGACTGGAGGAGGAATCGGCAAAGATCCCTCCTCCTGCGAGCAGGCTGTGTGGAGCGTCACTGCGCCACACAGCATATTCTGCTTTCTACCGGAAAGGCAGGAGGAAGGATCTGAAAAGATCTGTCCTCCTGTGAGCAGGCTGTGATGAGCATCGCTGCGCCACACAGCATTCTGCGCAGAAGAAACCATACTTACCACTGGACCACCAGGGCTTACTGTGTAATCCTCCCTCCTTCTCCAAAGGTAAGAAGAAGAGAGGGGGGGGGGGGGGGGATAACTGTTAAAAATAAATAAATGAGCATTTTTAAATGTATTAAAAATAAATAATCTGCAGCACCCCTAACCGCCTCCCCACACACAGCACCCCTACCACCACACACACAGCACCTACCCCACACAGCACCCCATCCCCCACACACCACACAGCACCTAACCCACACAGCACCCCATCCCCCACACACCCACATAAACACAGCAGACCCCCACACAGCACCCATTGCACCCCCCCACACACAGCACCCCTCAAACACACACGCACCCCACAGACAAACACAAAGCACCCCTCAAACACACACACACATCACCCCCACACACAGCACCCCTCAAACACACAGCGCCTCACACACACATAGCACCCCTCAAACACACACACACAGCACCCCCACACACAGCACCTTTAGACACACAGCACCCTTCAGACACACACAGCACACCTCAAACACAGCACCTCACACACACACAGCACCCCTCAAACACACACAACTAAAGATGTTAATTAGTTAAAACAAAATATGTTAATTAGTTGTGGCAGCTGTAGGAGTTGTTTTTTTCTAAACTTAAATACATTGAGGGTTCTAGTTTTTAAAATGGGGTCATTTGGGCGGGTGGACCTATGTTCTACCACCTTTAAGTGTCTGCAAACCTTGCATAGCTCATAAAAAAGTGTACTTTTTAAATTTCCTAAATTTCAAGTAAAATTGTCAGGCTTCTAATTAATTTAAAATGTTAATTTAAAAAATATATTTGTTTTCAAAATAAAGTAGACATCTGAAAGTATACATTTCATAAACTATTTGCTCAGTAAGCATAAATATATGCAACCTATTAGGCTAAGTCTCCACTTGTTTTTTTTTCTGGCAGTTTTTGGATATCTGCCACTGCAGTTTTTGAGTGTTTTTTATTTTTATTTTTTTGAAATTTCTGGATTTTTTGCATTGTAAAAAAAACTGCTAATGATATCAGCTTACTTTTACTATGTACATGAAGTACAACTTGTGACAAAAAAACAATGTCAGAGTTATCGTGATTGGCAAATTGTTACCTCTAATAAAGTCAGACATCCCCGTTTTGGAAAAACAGGCTTGGTCTTTAACCCCTGAAGGACCAAGTGTTTTTCCACTTTAGTTTTTTTCTCCTTACCTTTTAAAAATCATAACCTTTTCAATTTTGCACCTAAAAATCCATATGATGGCTTTTTTTTTTTTGCGCCACCAATTCAACTTTGTAATGACATCATTCATTTTACCCAAAAATCTACGGCGAAATGGGGAAAAAAATAATTGTGCGGCCAAATTGAAGAAAAAACACATATTTTCCTATCATAAGTGTAATATATACGCACTCTGTGTTTTTAAGTTTTTAACTGTTAAACTCATAGCGGCCAGTTATTGTTAAAGGCCAGAAATCTCTACACACCTGCTTTTAACGCTTAATTCAGTTGTAACCATGCTGGGGCGTATTTTTCTATCATAACTGTAATATATACACACTTAGTGCTTTTAAGTCTTTTCCTGTTAAATTCATAGGGGCCAGTTATTGAAAAAGGCCAGAAATCTTTACACACCTGCTTTTAACACCTAATTCAGAAGTAACCATACTAGGGCGTATTTTCCTATCATAAGTGTAATATATACGCACTCAGCGCTTTTACATGTTTTCCTGTTAAAGGGGTTATCCAGGAAAAAACTTTTTTTTATATATCATAGTTACATAGTTACATAGTTAGTACGGTCGAAAAAAGACATATGTCCATCAAGTTCAACCAGGGAATTAAGGGGTAGGGGTGTGGCGCAATATTGGGGAAGGGATGGGATTTTATATTTCTTCATAAGCATTAATGTTATTTTGTTCCATGAATGTATCTAATCCTGTTTTAAAGCTTTTAATTGTTCCTGCTGTGACCAGTTCCTGAGGTAGACCGTTCCATAAATTCACAGTCCTCACGGTAAAGAAGGCGTGTCGCCCCTTGAGACTAAACTTTTTCTTCTCCAGGCGGAGGGAGTGCCCCCTCGTCCTTTGGGGGGGTTTAACCTGGAACAGTTTTTCTCCATATTTTTTGTATGGGCCATTAATATACTTATATACGTTTATCATATCCCCCCTTAAACGTCTCTTCTCAAGACTAAACAATTTTAACTCCTTTAATCGCTCCTCATAGCTAAGATGTTCCATGCCCCATATTAGTTTAGTTGCGCGTCTCTGCACCCTTTCCAGCTCCACAGTGTCCCTTTTATGGACAGGTGCCCAAAACTGAACAGCATATTCCAGGTGAGGCCGTACCAATACTTTATAAAGGGGGAGTATTATGTCCCTGTCCCTTGAGTCCATGCCTCTTTTGATACATGACAATATCCTGCCGGCTTTGGAAGCAGCAGCCTGACATTGCATGCTATTCTGTAGTCTGTGATCTACAAGTACACCCAGATCCTTCTCTACCAGTGACTCTGCCAGTTTAATCCCCCCTAAGACATACGATGCATGCAGGTTATTAGTACCCAGATGCATAACTTTACATTTATCCACATTGAACCTCATTTGCCAAGTGGATGCCCAGACACTTAGTCTATCCAAGTCATCTTGTAACTTATGCACATCCTCTATAGACTGTACCGTGCTACAAAGCTTGGTGTCATCTGCAAAGATAGAAACAGAGCTGTTAATACCATCCTGTATATCATTGATAAATAAATTAAACAACAGCGGGCTCAGTACTGAACCTTGGGGTACACCACTAATAACCGGGGACCAATCAGAGTACGAATCATTGACCACCACTCTCTGGGTACGATCCATGAGCCAGTGTTCAATCCAGTTACAAACTAAAATTTCCAAACCCAAAGACCTTAACTTACCTGTCAGACGTCTATGAGGGACAGTATCAAACGCTTTAGCAAAATCCAGAAACACTATATCCACAGCCATTCCTCTGTCAAGGCTTCTACTCACCTCTTCATAAAAGCAAATTAGATTGGTTTGACAACTTCTATCCTTAGTAAACCCATGCTGGCTATCACTTATAATACAATTATCCCCTATGTATTCCTGTATGTAATCACTTATAAGTCCTTCAAACAATTTACCCACAATGCACGTTAAACTTACCGGTCTATAGTTTCCTGGGGAAGACCTAGAGCCCTTTTTGAAGATTGGCACCACATTCGCCTTGCGCCAGTCCCTTGGCACAATACCAGACACCAGATAATCTCTAAATATCATGTACAGGGGTACAGATAATACTGAACTTACCTCTCTAAGAACTCTTGGGTGTAGTCCATCCGGCCCTGGGGATTTGCTTACATTTATATTACTTAACTTACCTTGTACCATCTCTACATTAAGCCAGTTCAGTACATTACATGATGTGTTACCAGCACTGACCTGGCCAATGTCAGCTCCTTTTTCCATAGTGTATACAGAACTAAAGAACCCATTCAGTAGCTCCGCTTTCTCTTGATCGCCTGTGACAACCACCCCATTATCATTATTAAGGGGTCCTACATGCTCTGTCCTTGGTTTTTTTGCATTTATATATCTAAAAAAAATATTTAGGATTAGTTTTGCTTTCTTTGGCCACCTGTCTCTCGTTTAGAATTTTTGCTGTTTTTATTACATTTTTACAGATTTTATTAAGCTCTTTGTACTGTTTAAATGTTATCGCTGACCCATCAGATTTGTATTTTTTGAAGGCTATTTTTTTGTTGTGTATTGCTCTTTTAACATCATTTGTCAGCCATGTAGGATTTAGTTTTAATCATTTATATCAACTGGCTCCAGAAAGTTAAACAGATTTGTAAATTACTTCTATTAAAAAAATATTAATCCTTTCAGTACTTATGAGCTTCTGAAGTTAAGGTTGTTCTTTTCTGTCTAAGTGCTATCTGATGACACCTGTCTCGGGAACCGCCCAGTTTAGAAGAGGTTTGCTATGGGGATTTGCTTCTAAACTGGGCGGTTCCCGAGACACATGTCATCAGAGAGCACTTAGACAGAAAAGAACAACCTTAACTTCAGAAGCTCATAACTACTGAAAGGATTAAGCCAGTTGATATATATATAAAAAAAAGTTTTTTTCCTGGATAACCCCTTTAAACTCATATGGGCCAGATATTGTTAAAGGCCAGAAATCTCTACACACCTGCTTTTAACGCCTAACCATACTAGGGTGTATTTTCCTATCATAAGTGTAATATATACGCACTCAGCTGTTGTACGTTTTTTCTTGTTAAACTCATAGAGGTCAGTTACTGTTAAAGGCCAGAAATACCCACACACTTGCTTTTAACGCTCAATTCAGGTGTAGCCATACTGGGGTGTCTTTTCCTATAATAAATGTAATATATACGCACTCAGCTTTTGTACGTTTTTTTCCTGTTAAACTCATAGGGGCCCGTTATTGTGAAAGGCCAGAAATTCTTACACACCTGCTTTTAATGCCTAATTCAGGTGTAACCATACTGGGGCGTATATTCCTATAATAAGTATAATATATACGCACTCAGCTGTTGTACAAGTATGTCAGGCAGAGAAGTGCCAGGACGTGCACTGATGAGTGGCAGAGGCCTAAATTCATCAGGCGCAGGCAGAGGTCGCAGCAGATTAGGGGTGCATGCCAGCAGGAGTCTCAGCAAGAGGTCTGAGCTCCCGTATCAGCTAGCGGTCGTGTCTCGGCCAGCAACCCATCTGCCATCATTGATTGGTTAACTCGGCCATCCTCTACATCTCAAGTCACTTCTGACACCCCCAGTCAACAGTCGGTGGGTTCCTCAGACTCAACCCTCAGTTGGCATGGCACGGGAGAAGTCCCTGTTTTCCAACTGCCTCTGTTCTATGTTGTTCCCTCCTCCAGAGAAGTAGTGTATGCGCTGGGCTCAGCTCCACTATTCAACGAGGACGATCAACTAGAGGACAGTCAGCAGCTAATGCCCAGCCAAGAATTGTAGGAGACATCCACTGCTTCCTACGCTAGGCGGGCAAGTAGTGTAGAGGAGTGGTGTGGGAGGTGGTGTTGCAAGCATTCAGGCTACTGAAACAGACACTGTTGAGGATATCAGTGATGTGCAGACACAACTCAATGAAAAATTGCACTTGGAAGCCGGGTGCAGAAGGGGCTTCATCATAATCAGGAGAAGAGGGCGGCAGGTTGCCTATGAGGCAGCAGCTGAGCCTGCAAGGTGGTAGCATGGTTGGGAGCCAGCATGGTGGCAGCAGTGGGAAGTCTGGAGCCAAACGTGCCCGGGGTAGACCACCTGCTTCGCGGCATCCTACCTGCCCGGGAGATGGTGGAGCAGGGGCTCCTGGAGTCGGCAGCAGTAGCAGTCAGTCAGTGCGGACTTTTGGGGGGGAAATCAGCTACTCGGCGTTGTGGCAGTTTTTTTTATCAAGCATACGGAGGATGTTAACATGGCCACATCCAAGATGTGTTCGCAGAAGGTAAAGCATGGTCAGGGTCCTAATGTTGGCACCACACCCCTCTGTCAACATATGCAGCATCACCGTAAAGTGGTGGCTCCGATGCAGTGGTTCAGCCTGCTGCAGCAACCGCTGCCTCGCCCAGTGGTACACCGCTCCCTGTTTCAGCCAGCCAAGGCACCACCACCTCAACCAAAGAGAGCTGTGTGTCATTCCCATCCTCTTTTGGTCTAGATGCTCCTGCTCCTACTAGTTCTCGTAAGTCATTCTGGCAGCAATCCATCACAGAAGCGATGTCCAAAAGACAGCAGTATGCGCCCACCCATCCAATGGCACAGAAGCTGAAGGTGCTCCTGTCCAAGTTGCTGGGGCTGCAGTCCCTCCCTTTTCAAGTGGTAGACTTTGCACCTTTCAAAGAACTGATGGCTTGTGCTGAGCCGAGGTGGAGAGTCCCAAGCCGTCATTTCTTTTAAAAGCAGTACCAGCCCTATATATACATGTAGAACAGAAGGTGGGCCAGTCCTTGAGCTTGCCGGTTTGTACCAAAGTGCACGGCAGCGCCGACATGTGGAGCTTTAACTACGGTCAGGGACAATACATGCCCTTTACGGAATGTGGTTCCTGCACAGCCACACCAGCAACTTGGCCAGGTCACGCCGCTTCCGCCTCCACGCACTCACGCCGTTGGATCTTGCAACAATGTATGACTCTGCCTCCTCATCCTCCACCATGTTGTCAGCCTCCACTGCACGGACCATGTCCCTCCAGCATACCATGTGTTCAGGGTACGGTGGCGTCACGCTGTTCTTCACGTGGTTTGCCTTGGTGAATGGAGTCACACGGGATTAACTGCAGAAAGTGATTCATCAAGAAATCGAATCATGGCCTTCTCCGCAACAACTGGAAATGGGAACCATGGTTACAAACAACAGGAAGAACATCTTGTCTGCGCTGCTTCAAAGAAGGCTTAGCCATGCACCCTGCATGGCACACGTGTTCAAACTGGTTGTCAAGTGTCTCCTTAAAGGACAAGTCTCACAGTAAAAAATTGTTCAGCTTTTAGTGCAGAAGGTAAAGTTATATAGGTTTGTAAATCACTTCCATTACCAATGCTGCTTAGAAACAAGCTTTTTCTGCATTCTTCTGTCTGACAGGAAATTCAGCTGTTCCAGGTTTTCATGACTTTCGACCCCCTATTCATGCTGTTATCAGCAGCATCCAGGGGCCATGACGTGACAATTACCCAGAAAACCCCTGTGCTGCAGAGAGCTCCCTGTGCTCGGCATTAGCCCCTCCCATCTGATGAATATTCACACTGTCCTCCCTCTGTTCTGCAGTGATTGGCTGAGCAGCACTGCCTATATGCCGGCTGATTCAGATCATAGCAGAGTCAGCAAACAGGCTGATTCTCTCCCCTCTCCTTGCTAATGTTTTTACACAGAGAACGGAGGAGAGGGGGGAGGGGAGGGAGCTGCCAGCATAGACCTGTCACACTGAGCACTGGGGAGAGAGGAGTGCAGGGCAGAGAAGGGGGGAGGTGATTGTGCCACTGTAAAGCAGGAGGGGGAGGGAGTGATTTTACAGTGTAAAACTGCAGCTTCAACTCCAGGGTCCCTCTCTCTGAGCACTGAGATTACATTTTGTTTCCTCGTGGCCACCCTGCTGTATAGGGATATGATTGGAGCTCAGTGTTATGTGTCCACCCTGCTGTATAGGGATATGATTGGAGCTCAGTGTTATGTGGCCACCCTGCTGTATAGGGCTATGATTGGAGCTCGGTGTTATGTGGGAGTGAGCTAGCAGAGCTGTAGGAGTGACTAATATAAGTTAGGGGTGGTAACAAGCTCTCTGCTCAGGCAGCTGAGAGCAGGAAATGTGAGCAGTGCATGCAGGGAAATGTAGTCTTTGAGATCACAGGCATAGCCACCATAACCAGGAAGTAACTGGAATTTATGAGCTGAATAGCCGGTGAATGGGGGGCGGAAAAAAAATCACAAACATGTCAGAGAGGTGGTAGGTGAATATACTATGGAATGGCTAGGTTTTTTTTCTTTGCTGTATGGGATATCTTCTTTAAGTCTTCCACCCAATTACAAGACATCCTAAGTATGGGAAGGAAACTTTGCATGCACTTCAGCCACTCGTACACCGCAAAACACACCCTCCTTGAGCTGCAGCGTCAGAACGGCATCCCCCAACATAGTCTGATATGCGACATTTCACCCCGTTGGAATTCCACCCTCCATATTTTGGACCGACTATACGAACAGAGAAAGGCCATCAACGATTTTTTGATGATCCGTTCAGATAGGGGTACTCCCCTCTTGTCGTGCGGTAATAACTCAATTATGAATTATGATTTATGGTCATAAAAAATATTAATTATGAAAAATAAAAAATTATGAAAATTATTAAAAATTTCAAAATTATGACCTGGTGAATTGTAGACAAAGCTAATCAATACAATTCACATCTGAGTCCGACTATTTCCTCAGATATCAACAAGTTCTTTTTGTGATGGGATGACATTAACGCTTAAGGATGTAATTTTGCAATATACAATAATACACAGGTATTATAAAGTATGCAGATTTATTGGTTATAAGATTATAAACATAAATGAGTAATAAACACAATGATATATGCAAATGAATATCAATTAGATATTAGTAAGCAGTACAAGATTGTTAATTGACTACATATAGTAGAACAATACATGCGAGTAGTAAGTAACTTGTTACAATAAACAAAAGCTACCAGGTTAGAATATTATACAAGAAAAAGGTTACATATCACTCTATTCATGGAACCTCATGATATTAAGGTTGGCAATATATAATCACTAGACATCAATATGGAATGCTAAATTCACTCCGCCCCCTTCTAACCACTACAAATCACATGACTCCAAGAATGGGGAAATCCATCTAAGAATATATACATTCTGGACTATTTTCTATACATATCTTTGGTAAGACATTAAGACAATTAGCAGAGATATATGATCTTGCTCTATATTTTAGGAGGAAGAACTTGAAACAAGTTTCCTGTGTGGGAAATATAGTTATAACACTTAGCTTGGCGAGTAGGAATTCTATCAATATGTCTAAGCAATTATTTAATGCTTTGATAGATTATGAGTCTTGATTCTTCTGCAGATAGAATGAAGTCTCACAATATCCTAAAACTATGATCTCAATATCGAGATAATTAATTATTTTATTTTATTAATTTATTCGCCAATCTAAATGGTATAATTCCATCCACATTATCCCAATTAGTCTTAATTAAATAGAATACCATTTTTGTGTCTCTTACCAAAATTTTGTAAGAACCTTACTTTTGCTCTGAGGAACACTGAACGGTCCATCTCATTGTCAGGGACAGCCATTGGGTCGGTACCGTGTAATCAGTCCGGCATCTGGGATCTCACATGGCTTCCATCTTGTGGATCTCTTTGTCTTTGTGTTCTCAGTACCTTTCAGTTAGAACAGTTCAGACCAGTTCAGCATTCAGTATCAGCTCTCAGAGAGGACTAACATCTGGTTTACCAGACTTTTTAATTAGTTAGACACACCCTCCTAAATTGGAATTCCCCAATGAATGTAGGTTTGGCGTGTACATATGGTAATGACTAGGGATCGACCGATATCGTTTTTTTAGGGCCGATACCGATAATCGGTGGAGGTTAGGGCCGATAGCCGACAACTTATATCGATATTCCGGTATAAGTTATCGGCTATTTATCCCCCCGCGACACCGCTGCAGATCATTGATTTAAAGCGGGCGCTTTAAATCAATGCACTGCAGTGACTTTTGCGGTGCCATAGACCGCCGCCACCCGCTTCTCTCCCCCTACCTGTCAGGGTGGTCCGGGCCATCCATCGTTCCTGTAGTGTCCGGGGGCGTTCCGGGTGAAGGGTGCACCAGTCCGGGCTGTCCTTCTTCTCCGGGGGTCATCTTCTCCACTCCGGGCAGGCTCCGGCCTAGCCCGTGCGGAGCGATGCACCTGACGTCACGGCGTAGCGGCGTCTATGCAGCGTACTAGGCTGGAGCCTGCCCGGAGTGGAGAAGATGACCACCGGAGAAGAAGGACAGCCCGGACCGGTTCACCCTCCACCTGGAACGCCCCCGGACACTACAGGAAGGAAGGATGGATGGCCCGGACCACCCCCATTATGGGTAAGTTTAATTTTGTTTATTGACTCGGAGGGTGGGGGAGGGGCCTGACCGGTATAGCAGTATGGGCAAAAATCCATACCGGTATACCGCCTAGCACTACGGTGGGGGGGTGCGACGCAGTGCGGTGGGTCGGGGGGGCGGTCGCGGTGCGGTGGGTCGGGGCGGTCGCGGTGCGGTGGGGCCGGTGCGGGGGGCGGGGCATTATCGACTTATCGGCAAGGTAATTGCCGATACCGATAATGCCCAAAATCGTGATTATCGGCCGATAATATCGGCCATACCGATAATCGGTCGATCCCTAGTAATGACTATGACATCACTATACTACCCAGAATGCATTGAGCATATCACCCATAATGCCTTTTCTGTGGTATAATGTCACCTACCCATACACTAGGGGTTGCATTTGCATAAGCAATTAGCATAATTACCATTAAGGGTTAACTTGTCAATAATTGGTCTTAACCAACATTCCACACTTTGACGAATGGACCAATAATTAACAAACAGGGATTACTTTTTGACACCTATAAGTAACCAGACCCTGGATTCTCATAGACATCGAGTCTCCAATTAGACATTTGGAATTTATTGAAGAGATAAAGAGTTTGATGTAGGTCTCTTTCACACATGTGTGAATGTTTTAGACAATGTAACCAGACTCCTTATCAGTCTCTTGTCTAAACACTATAAATAAGGTAAGTAGACTAGAAGTATTCTACTCCCAGACTGGCACTGGGAGAGGAAACTCAGAAATTGGCCTACTGATTATATACACAATATGGCCGACATCATGCTCTTATGCTATGAAGCATATTACATAGTGATTCATTTTTGTAAGTGTCCAAAATGCATGACACTATGTAACTTTGATGTCAACCAGTGGCAGCTCGTACGTGACACCTGCCATTTGCTCAGGCCCTTTTAGGAATCCACATTATTAGTCAGTCGCCAGGATTACAGGATGAACAACGTCATTCCACTGCTTAATTTCCTTCAACAGATGGTGGAAACAATGGCTGGTCAGGGCACTGGAGACATGGCGCCTACATCTCATGGCCACATGAGCCCTGTGGGGGCTGAACTAGAAGAGGAGGAGGGGGATAGTGGAGCACAGGCAATGTGTAGCAAATTGGGTGTTTTTTATAGTCATCTGACAAGAGAGGAGGAGCAGGAGCAGCCAGAGGAGCTACAGAGTGATGAGAAAGATGAGACAAAGGACCCAGACACACTGTGGCAGTATGCAGTGGAGATGGAGGCAGGGAGTCCCTCCTAGTCACTTGCACAAATGTCATGATGCTTGCTCACTTGCTTGTGTAGTGACTGCCGAATTGTCAGTCTTGATAATATTGCGCACTGTGGACAAAGGCAAATCTAGATCTCTGGAGATGGACTTGTAACCTTGAGCTTGTTGATATTTTTCCACAATTTTGGTTCTCAAGTCCTCAGACAGTTCTCTTCTCCTCTTCCTGTTGTCCATGCCTAGTGTGGCACACACAGACACACAATGCAAAAACTAAGTGAACTTCTCTCCTTTTTATCTGCTTTCAGGTGTGATTTTTTTATATTGCCCACACCTGTTATTTGCTCCAGGTGAGTTTAAAGGAGCATCACATGCTTGAAACAATCTTAGTTTTCCACAATTTTGAAAGGGTGCCAATAATTTTGTCCAGCCAATTTTTGGAGTTTGGTGTGACATTATGTCCAATTTTCATTTTTTCCTCCTTTTTTGGTTTAGTTCAAATACACACAAAGGGAATGAACATGTGTATAGCAAAACACGTGTTACTGCAATCCTTTTCTGTGAGAAATACTTCATTTTCTTCAGGGGTGCCAACATTTACAGCCATGACTGTATTGCATGTGACAAGTTATTCATGACACCAAGCAGACTATATAATGTAGTATTACAATTAATGTACTGTTTGATCAAATATGTAGTATTCTTGACATAAGATGTAAAAGATTTAGTGGCATGCAAACCTGTGCAGCAAGTACAACGACTGTGGCCACATTTATAAGAACCAGGATTAGGGCTGGTTCACATGACGTTTTCTCCCATACGGGAGCGCATACGGCAGAGGGGAGCTAAAACCTCGCGCTCCTGTATGCTTTTGCATGCGCTCCCGTATGTAATTCATTTCAATGAGCCAGCCGGAGTGAAACATTCGGTCCGGTCGGCTCATTTTTCCGCCGTATGCGCTTTTTCTCCGGACCTAAAACTGTGGTCAACCACGGTTTTAGGTCCGGCTGTAAAAGCGCATACGGTGCAAAAATGAGCCGACCGGACCGAACGTTTCACTCCGGCCGACTCATTGAAAT
This sequence comes from Hyla sarda, assembly GCF_029499605.1. Taxonomy (NCBI): domain Eukaryota; kingdom Metazoa; phylum Chordata; class Amphibia; order Anura; family Hylidae; genus Hyla; species Hyla sarda. The sequence continues at coordinate 499,230,087 of NC_079189.1, read as the reverse complement.
GAATTGCATATGGGAGCGCATACGAAAGCAAACGGGAGCGCGAGGTTTTAGCTCCCCCCTGCCGTATGTGAACGTATGGGAGAAAACGGGATGTGAACCCAGGATAAGATAACCATGTAGAGGACATGTTCGTGAGCTAAAAAATAAACTGGAAGAAACAATTTGCCCAATAGTGGGGCCCTTTTAGCTACACACCTGTATCCTGATTCTATCACATCTAAAATGTGTATCAGACAAGATCATGGGCATATAAGCATGGAAAATTTTACAGATAGATGAAAACTCAGTACTGTACAAAGTGGTAAACACAATGGGGGGTGGGCCAGTATTATAATTAGTAATATTATTTTTCATTTTAGGCTTGCGGGAACTATTAAATAGTTCCATGCGACTTTTATCGAATGCAATGTTTCTGGCCCTATGGTAACCACGGGCTGTCAGGCGGGATTAAATGGCATCTGCTTCCCGTAAAAAATCGGTGTCTGTAGTACAATTACTGCGTGCAGGTTCATGATAACATGAGATTTATTGGATTCAAAAACTTTCCACTCAGGTTCCACTAGGTATGAACAAACGCCAGGATGTTTTACATTATTAAATAATTAGGTCTTTAGTGTTTGTATACACTTTTTGACCCCTCCGTTTGTCTTCACTAAGATCATCCTTTTGCAGCACTAATGTCGGGGCTATTCCCATGTCCGTAATATGCACTATTATGGTGTGGTCAATTTCTACCACACGGACTGTGTTATGCTCAGGACAATATTCCCATGTTTTGCTATTATCCTTCCTCCTTATGCAACCACTCCACTTGTTTACATATATACTTAGGTTTCTTTAAAGGGGTCCTCCGGCGCTAAGACATCTTATCCCCTATCCTTTGGATAGGGGATAAGATGTCTTAGTGCCGGAGAACCCCTTTAATACCCCTTTATTGGTTAATTCCTAATGATGTTCTGTATTGGTATTGTTTTTGTATTTTAAAAACTTTTTTATTCTGATGGTAATTGAGTATTGGTCAGCTTAATTAAGTTAACCTGATTTGTGGGAGGAGTCTGGTCTTTATATACCCTCCTGATCCACACAGGTGCTGTCGGTAGCATGCAAGACGTCATTGCATCGGATGCTGTGGTCTTGGGAGGTTTGATTGCAGAGAGGCATGGTTCGCTAGCCTAACTATGATGCAGGGAGTACGGTAATGTGTCCACGGTACCTTTCATGCTGAAGTCTGTGATTCAGCTACATCTCGCTCCTACAATATGCTGTCTGATCAGTATGGACCCTGGCTCCTACAATATGCTGTCTGATCAATATGGACCCTCGCTCCTACAATATGCTGTCTGATCAATATGGACCCTCGCTCCTACAATATGCTGTCTGATCAATATGGACCCTCGCTCCTACAATATGCTGTCTGGTCAGTATGAACCTTCTTTCAGTAAACACATGTAGCTGTGCAGGCTCCAGCCCTGGCCCGCTGGCCATGAGGTAACTTGCATATTTCAGCCTGAGGTTAACTCTTTCCTGCCTCAATCTCTTAGTCTGCAGAGATCACTCGTAGTAGGTCTCTATAAAGTCAGGAGGTCACAGCTGTGGCTTATACATATATGACTGCAGCAGGAGGATGTGTTTGGGCTGACAGAGCAGCTGCATAATCCCCAGGTTTAACCCTCTCAGCGTTGGGCTCCATATTCCTGATAAGTGTTATGTGTTTTGACTGTGTTCTTACATTTACAAGATTACCTTTTCCTTTATATGTGATCTGGTGTGATCCAGTTTTATGCTCACAACCACTCTCTGTATTGTCCCCTCATCTGTACGCTCTTTCATGCTGCAGCCCAGGACAGAGATCTATCTCAGACAGCATGTCATCCATTATAGGCCATGTATAAGTTGTCATTATACATTGTACTGTGATACAACACCAGTGCATTTATTTACTGTGTTTGTCATCGTTATATGTACACCACATATACATCCCTTAGTATATACCATGTAAGTTGCTGTCAGTATACTGTTATACGTCACCGTGGTTATTTCACTTATCGTAGATACACCATATGTCTCTACTATACTGTTTTATGTTACCATTCATACAACGTGTATAATTATCATTACATACACGTAGTCACATAGGGGTTATGTCACCATAGAATATACTGTGCGCCCACCTGCGACGTCAGTGGATGTTTCATAGCTTTTATTGTCACATTTGTCTTGTTTTTAGCTCTGTCATGTTGGGCTTTCATTAATGTATCCAGATCAGGTATTTCAAGCGGTCACAGCATTCCTCTTATGGTACTGTGGTCGAATATGTTAGGTTGTTATTATGGCATTGCTTTTACATTTGTTCATGTTGGAGGTCAGGTGTGATAGGATGTCATTATAGTCCTTGCTAACGTTGCCACACGGTATTCCACATTTTCGTTTACACACTTATGTTTCCTTACAGCGTTCTGTTACGTTACCATACACTCCTATGTTTCCCTGTATTTATCACGCATACGGTTCATACAAGATAACACGTATTCATTTCATCCAGGTACTGACATCACTTAGCTTCCTGGGTCATGGCTACATTCTACACAAATGCACCATGATTGCGTTTCCACTCAGTTGCAATAGCAAATAACGAGCAAAACCGCATACTGCCATATGTTGCCACACTGTATACCACGCTTACCTTCCACATAGTATTCCATGCTTATGTCACACAGTATACCACACTTACCTTTCACACTGTTCCATGCTTATGTCCCACAGTATACCACAGTAGATACCGCACTAAATACCCATTTGCTCATTCCAATTACCAGGCTCTGTCATTGTACCGCCATGTGATCTCCTCATGCTGCTGGCATATTAAACTTGTTACATTTTTAATCTATTCAAAATCTTCAATTTAAATTTTAAAAAATCACTTTAACCCCTTAACGACGCAGGCCGTATTTTTACGTCCTGCGCCGGCTCCCGCGATATGAAGCGGGATCGCACCGCGATCCCGCATCATATCGCGTCGGTCCCGGCACTCATCAACGGCCGGGACCCGCGGCTAATACCACACATCACCGATTGCGGCGATGTGCGGTATTAACCCTTTAGAAGCGGCGGTCAAAGCTGACCGCCGCTTCTAAAGTGAAAGTGACCCGGCTGCTCAGTCGGACTGTTCGGGACCGCCGCGGTGAAATCGCGGCGTCCCGAACAGCTTGCAGGACACCGGGAGGGCCCTTACCTGCCTCCTCGGTGTCCGATCGGCGAATGACTGCTCCGTGCCTGAGATCCAGGCAGGAGCAGTCAAGCGCCGATAACACTGATCACAGGTGTGTAATACACGCCTGTGATCAGGATGAGAGATCAGTGTGTGCAGTGTTATAGGTCCCTATGGGACCTATAACACTGCAAAAAAAAAGTTTAAAAAAAGTGTTAATAAAGGTCATTTAACCCCTTCCCTAATAAAAGTTTGAATCACCCCCCTTTTCCCATAAAAAAAATAAAACAATGTAAAAAAAAAAAAAATAAACATATGTGGTATGTCCGAACTATAAAAATATATCATTAATTAAACCGCACGGTCAATAGCGTACGCGCAAAAAAATTCCAAAGTCAAAAAAAGTGTATTTTGGTCACTTTTTATACCATTAAAAAATGAATAAAAAGTCATAAAAAGTCCGATCAAAACAAAAATCATACCAATAAAAACTTCAGATCACGGCGCAAAAAATTAGTCCTCATACCGCCCTGTACGTGGAAAAATAAAAAAGTTATAGGGGTCAGAAGATGACATTTTTAAACGTATAAATTTTCCTGCATGTAGTTATGATTTTTTCCAGAAGTGCGACAAAATCAAACCTATATAAGTAGGGTATCATTTTAACCGTATGGACCTACAGAATAATGATGAGGTGTAATTTTTACCGAAATATGCACTGCGTAGAAACGGAAGCCCCCAAAAGTTACAAAATGGAATTTTTTCTTCGATTTTGTCGCACAATGATTTTTTTTTCCGTTTCGCCGTGCATTTTTGGGTAAAATGACTAATGTCACTGCAAAGTAGAATTGGCGACGCAAAAAATAAGCCATAATATGGATTTTTAGGTGGAAAATTGAAAGGGTTATGATTTTTAAAAGGTAAGGAGGAAAAAACGAAAGTGCAAAAACTGAAAAACCCTGAGTCCTTAACCCCTTCAGGACGGAGCCCATTTTGGCCTTAAGGACCGGAGCGTTTTTTGCACATCTGACCACTGTCACTTTAAACTTTAATAACTCTGGAATGCTTTTAGTTATCATTCTGATTCCGAGATTGTTTTTTCGTGACATATTCTACTTTAACATAGTGGTAAATTTTTGTCGATACTTGCATCCTTTCTTGGTGAAAAATCCGTAAATTTGATGAAAAATTTGAAAATTTTGCATTTTTCTAACTTTGAAGCTCTCTGCTTGTAAGGAAAATGGATATTACGAATACATTTTTTTTTTGGTTCACATATACAATATGTCTACTTTATGTTTGCATCATAAAATTGACGTGTTTTTACTTTTGGAAGACACCAGAGGGCTTCAACGGTCAGCAGCAATTTTCCGATTTTTCACAAAATTTTCAAACTCAGTATTTTTCAGGGACCAGTTCAGGTTTGAAGTGGATTTGAAGGGTCTTCATATTAGAAATACCCCATAAATGACCCCATTATAAAAACTACACCCCCCAAAGTATTCAAAATGACATTTAGTCAGCGTTTTAACCCTTTAGGTGTTTCACACGAATAGCAGCAAAGTGAAGGAGAAAATTCACAATCTTCATTTTTTACACTTCCATGTTCTTGTAGACCCAATTTTTGAATTTTTACAAGGGGTAAAAGGACAAAATTTTTACTTGTATTTGTAGCCCAATTTCTCTCGAGTAAGCACATACCTCATATGTCTATGTAAAGTGTTCGGCGGGTGCAGTAGAGGGCTCAGAAGGGAAGGAGCGACAAGGGGATTTTGGAGAGTACGTTTTTCTGAAATGGTTTTTGGGGGGCATGTTACCTTTAGGAAGCCCTTATGGTGCCAGAACAGCAAAAAAAAAAACACATGGCATACCATTTTGGAAACTAGACCCCTCGGGGAATGTAACATGGGATAAAGTGAGCCTTTATATCCCACAGGTGTTTCACGACTTTTGCAAATGTAAAAAAAAAAAATAAATTTTTACCTAAAATGCTTGTTTTCCCCAAATTTTTTTTTAAAAAGGGTAATAGCAGAAAATACCCCTAAAAATGTGAAGCCCAATTTCTCCCGATTCAGAAAACACCCCATATGGGGGTGAAAAGTGCTCTGCTGGCGCACTACAGGTCTCGGAAGAGAAGGAGTCACATTTGGCTTTTTGAAAGCAAATTTTGCTCTGGGGGCATGCCGCATTTAGGAAGCCCCTATGGTGCCAGGACAGCAAAAAAAAACCCCACATGGCATACCATTTTGGAAACTAGACCCCTCGGGGAACGTAACAAGGGGTTAAGTGAATCTTTATACCCCACAGGTGTTTCACGACTTTTGCATATGTAAAAAAAAAAAATTTTTTACCTAAAATGCTTGTTTTCCATAAAATTTTACATTTTTTAAAAGGGTAAAAGCAGAAAATACACCCCAAAATTTGTAACACAATTTCTCCCGAGTACGGCGATACCCCATATGTGACCCTAAACTGTTGCCTTGAAATACGACAGGGCTCCAAAGTGAGAGCGCCATGCGCATTTGAGGCCTAAATTAGGGACTTGCATAGGGGTGGACATAGGGGTATTCAACGCCAGTGATTCCCAAACAGGGTGCCTCCAGCTGTTGCAAAACTCCCAGCATGCCTGGACAGTCAACGGCTGTCCGACAATACTGGGAGTTGTTTTGCAACAGCTGGAGGCTCCGTTTTGGAAACAGTGGCGTACCAGACGTTTTTCATTTTTATTGGGGAGGGGAGGGGGGCTGTGTAGGGGTATGTGTATACGTAGTGTTTTTTACTTTTTATTTTATTTTTTGTGTTAGTGTAGTGTAGTGTTTTTAGGGTACAGTCACATGGGCGGGGGTTCACAGTAGTTTCTCGCTGGCAATTTGAGCTGCAGCAGAAAGTTTGCGGCAGCTCAAATTTGCAGCCAGATACTTACTGTAATCCTCCGCCCATGTGAGTGTACCCTGTACGTTCACATTGGGGGGGACATCCAGCTGTTGCATAACTACAACTCCCAGCATGCCCTTTGGCTGTCGGTGACTGCTGAGAGTTGTAGTTTTGCAACAACTGTAGGCACACTGGTTATGTATCACTGAGTTTGTGACCTAACTCAGTGTTTCACAACCAGTGTGCCTCCAGCTGTTGCAAAACTACAACTCCCAGCATGTACGGTGCATGGTGTACGGTGACTGCTGAGAGTTGTAGTTTGCAACAGCTGGAGGCACACCGGTCGTGAAACACTGAGTTAGGTAAAAAAAAACTCTGAGTTTCACAACCAGTGTGCCTTCAGCTGTTGCAAAACTACAACTCTCAGCAGTCACCGACAGCCAACGGGCATGCTGGGAGTTGTAGTTATGCAACCAGCAGATGCACCACTACAACTCCCAGCATGCACTTTAGCTGTTTGTGCAAGCTGGGAGTTGTAGTTATACAACAGCTGAAGGTACACTTTTCCATAGAAAGAATGTGCCTCCAGCTGTTGCAAAACCATAAGTCCCAGCATGCCCATAAGGGAATGCTGGGAGTTGTGGTGGTCTGCCTCCTGCTGTTGCATAACTACAGCTCCCAGCATGCCCTTTTTGCATGCTGGGAGCTGTTGCTAAGCTACAGCAGGAGGCTGTCACTCACCTCCAACGATCCAGACGCTGCAGGTCAGTCCCGCCGCCGCCGCTGCTCCTGGGGCCCCGATCCCAACATTAATGCCGGGGATCGGGGTCCCCAGCACCCGGGGTGCACGTCCCGCACCCGCTCACGTCCTCCAGAAGAGGGACGGAGCGGGTGCGGGAGTGACACCCGCAGCAGGCGCCCTGATTGGTCGGCCAGTAATCCGGCCGACGAATCAGGGCGATCGTGAGGTGGCACCAGTGCCACCTCACCCCTGCAGGCTCTGGCTGTTCGGGGCCGTCAGAGACGGCCCCGAACAGCCAGTAATTCTGGGTCATCGGGTCACTGGAGACCCGATTGACCCGGAATCGCCGCAGATCGCTGGACTGAATTGTCCAGCGATCTGCGGCGATCGCCGACATGGGGGGGCATAATGACCCCCCAGGGCGATATGCCGTGATGCCTGCTGAACAATTTCAGCAGGCATCCGGCTCCGGTCCCCAACCGGCTAGCGGTGGGGGCCGGAATTCCCACGGGCGTATGGATACGCCCTCGGTCCTTAAGGACTCGGGATGCAGGGCGTATCCATACGCCCTATGTCCTGAAGAGGTTAAGGGGTTAATCTTTTCAATTCTGAGGCCCTATGGTTGTCGTCAAATATTAGCTCTGGAATTACCACAAGAATCAAAGGAAACAGGTTGGAGCAATAAAAATAAAAAAACAACCGATTAAATGAGACATTCTCAGTTTCATATGCAATTTCACAGTCACAGCCGTGTTTACTTACATACTTAATATTTTAGACAAGCATATGATACTGGCAGGATCTACCCTGTAGCCCTCCTGGTTAAGGCCTGCACCACTGAGAGGGAGGACAAACTGACACACTACAACCTACATAGGCTGCCGCCACCTCCAGACTGTGTCATTGTGCTGCCATATGGTCCCCTCATACTGCTGCCACATCCAGGCTCTATCATAGTGCCACCCTATGGTCTCGTCATGCTGCTGCCACCTCCAGGCTCTGTCATTGTGCCGTCATGTGATCTCTTTGTTATATTTCTTTGGTTGTCATACTAACCCAGCACACTCCCTATGTGTCCTATGTGTGTTACGGCAAGGCAGAGTGTTCTACACCCCTATTGAGGCTCTCTGTAGCCCGGAAATAGCCATTTTTAATAGCGATTTACCGCGAATAAATTCGTATTGAACTGAATTTTTTCGGAAAATGTGATGAATCGGACAAAAATAGCCATTTTTAATAGCGATTTGCCGCAAAACTTTTGCCGTCCATCCCTCAGCTCAGCTTCGGCTGGTGCGGTGTTCAGACCTTCTATCAACCCACCATTGCTCCACATTTTAAATGAAGCCATAAAGTATTGAAGTTTTAATGGGTGATTGCAATTGATGGTTTTTTTTTTTTAAGTTTCTTTTGATATGCACCCCCAGTTATATAGTGGTCATACACTTCAGGTAGTGGTGCCACCTGTACTTTCTTCCTACCGTGCCTATTTAAAGTTGTTGCTTTATTTTTGGGATCCAATATTGACTAAAGCCAGGGCCAATTGGAGGGTTCTGTGATTCTCTGGTACTTTTTTGCATTAAAGGGGTATTCCAGGCCAAAACTTTTTTTTTATATATCAACTGGCTCCGGAAAGTTAAACAGATTTGTAAATTACTTCAATTAAAAAATCTTAATCCTTGCAATAGTTATTAGCTTCTGAAGTTGAGTTGTTTTTTTCTGTCTAACTGCTTTCTGATGACTCACATGCCAGGAGCTGTGCAGTTCCTATGGGGATATTCTCCCATCATGCACAACTCCCAGGATGTGACATCATCATTGAGCAGTTAGACAGAAAACTTCAGAAGCTAATAACTATTGAAAGGATTAAGATTTTTTAATAGAAGTAATTTACAAATCGGTTTAACTTTCCGGAGCCAGTTGATATATAAAAAAAAGTTTTTGCCTGGAATACCCCTTTAATTATAACTAAAATTTCAAAAGAACATACTGTATTTAAAAACAGATCTTTTATGCAGAAAAAGTCTGCACAGTTTTCCCTGCTTTTCATCTCTTCTGAGATTTTTTGTTCTCTAAAAATTCATTTTAAAGATGTTTGCAGCCTACTCTTTTCAAGTGCCTCTCACATCTACAATTCTTTTCATTGATTAAGTTGAAACTGTGGAATGCGCAAGCTCTTAGTATCCATCAGACGCCTCCTCATGCCACCTCTGTGCTCTTGAGGGAACAACTCACTGTAAAACAGAACCTGGTTAAATACAGTGTGTGGCACTTCACCAGAGAATGAATGTAATTTCCACATATACATTTTCCCCACATGACGAAAAAGTGAGAATTACTCTTATATTGATAATGCCCCTTAAACAGGTTTTCCTAGCATTTCACAATAATTCCCTTTCCACAGGACAGGCTATTGATGTCTGATTGCTGGGGTGGAAACATCTGTCGCACTTGCCAATCAGCTGTTTGGTAAAACCGCGTCTTCGGTATATACATAATGAACCACAAAAAGTATATGACTCTGTTTATTATGCAGTGGTAGTGCCAGGTTACTGCAGCACAGCTTCCTACACAATGAACTGAGCTCACTGCTTCCAGCTACCCATCCTTTTATTGGGGCCATGGTGCTGACAATTAACCTATCAGCGAAGTCCTGTGTGTTGGCACTCCGCCAGTCAGATATAGACAGCCTATCCTGTGTATGGGCAATCAATGTAAAATGCCAGCATTTTAAATTAATTGAAATTGCTTGAAAATGATCATCAGGGAAGCCCCATTGTGGTAATTGTCTTGTGATATATGATCAACCTGCCAATGCCAAATTGTGGTACATGTTTGAAAGAAAATGTAACTCCTTGTGATAGGGCTTGGATTAAAAATTTCAATAAAAAACATTTTCGAGAAATATATAAATTCTTTTGCTGAGATGTCGAAAAAAAAAATACTAGTGTAAATGAAAATGTGTGTTTTAGATTATAGCTCTTGTCTCTAAGGGTATGTTCACACTACAGTGTGTGAACGGAATCTCCGCTCGCTGAATTCAGCGAGCGGAGATTTAGCCTGGCAGCCGGCGGCGGCTGTAGGACCGCGCGGCACTGAGCCGTCACCATTGACTGATATGCAGTGCTCGCGGACTTCCGCGCAAAAAATGAACATGTTCATTCTCCGTGCGGAACAATTTCAGTGGCGGAATTGTCCGCCGCTGAAATTCCGCAGTGTGAACGGTTCTCGCGGAGACCCATTCACACTAATGTTAAGTTCACACCGCGGAATTCCACGGGGAATGCCTTAGTGTGAACATACCCTAAGGAAGGTTTGAAAATAAAAACAGTTGCCTGTCTGGATGCTAAGGATATGTCCCCCACTTTTGTTTTATTCAAGACCGCTCGCTTAACCTGCATCGCTCTCTAAGAATAGAGAGGGAGAACGGTGGCCTATTTTTTTTTATGAAAGTATGGTGGCAGTATAAAGGAGGAACTATAGATGACACTATTATTGGATTGTGGCCTATACTTAATATATTGCTACTGCCAGTATTATAGAACATACTGCATGGTAAATTGATATGGCAGTATTATTTATTTGCTATTATTTAGTTTCATGTGGCTTGTGTTTCCCATGACCTATTTATACCTAGGACTATATAAATAACAAGGGGGCATCCTCTATGTCTAGAGAAGAGAAGGTTTCTACATCAGCACAGACGGGGGTTCTTTACCGTAAGAGCGGTGAGACTGTAACGCTCTGTGGTCATGGTGAACTCAATAAAGGCCTGGATACATTTCTGGAGAGTAATAACAGTACAGGTTATGTATACTAGATTTATAGGGACAGAACATTGATTCAGGGATGTATTCTGATCGCTATATTTGCAGTCGGGAAGGAATTTTCCCCCCTGGTTTTTTGCCTTCCTCTCGATCACACAGTAGCGATACACTAGGGATATAGGTTGAACTTGATTGACTCTGTTCTTTTTTCAGACTTATGAACTATGTAACTATGTAATAATGCTATTTGCTGGTATTATTTGGTCATTGTAATACATTATATTGGCACAATCATTTCCGTTTATCTTTACGTCATTCTTTATGCAAAATGATCCAGTTCAGTGGTGGTTACACTGATTTCCAAAACCACTACCATTTTGTGAGTGAGATTTTAATTTGCTAATGGGTACACAGAACTTAAAGGAACACTCTAGAGAAACCAGTTTTTTTTTCCAGTGGCTGGCATTACCAGGGTGCAGTTAAACAGCCTCCCTACTCTCTTTCTCTTACCAGATGGCTTTAGTTCCATGATACCATGCTGATTCTATCCTCTGCTGTTCTCTACTGTTACTGTCCAATTTCAAGAATTGCAAAGAGAAAATCACTTCCGGGTGACACAGTAATAGCTGTCGAAATCGGATTATCATAATTTCCCTTGAGTGGCCCTATAATCTCTTAGCTCTGTGTGGCTCTAATTTTTCAGACCTGTATCACAACAGATTTTTTGTACAGGATAAAAAAAAATATGTAAGCAATCCCATTGCCTTTAAATTTCCCTTGCACTGCTTTCTGTAAAATATCCTTTTGTGTTTTTCTGGGAAAGTTATTTGGGTGTTTTTTTCCTGAAACTATTTAGAAGTGTTATATCTCAGCAGAACAGGAAATATGTATAATCATAGGCATCTGCTGCTAAAGAAATCATAATACTTCATGATATATGGATGAATGTTAAGCTGAAAGCAAATGCAACATTGTTGCTAACTAGTTTGTACTACACAAATAGTTTTTTTTGCATTTTTTTTTTGTTGTTGTTGTTGGTGGTGGCTGCTGCCTTGGTCAGCTCCTTAACATGCAATAATTTGTTGTCCATGTAGACTTAATGGGGAGATTTCTCAATATTGGTGTGGCTAGACCCTTTTTTTCCACCAGTATTTTTGGTTGTCTATTGATATACTGGCACTATATTTATTATATGGTTTCCTGATTTGTCTGCTACTTTATAGCGATTAGAGACTTTTTCCCATTTTCTTTAGAGACTTTTTATTGGACAGTGACATGTTTAGCCTTTTAAGAGCCTTTTTAATGTATTTAATGGATCACGCCTGAAGAAAGGATCAGTTTATATCCAGAAACGCGTTGTGTGACAATAAATATAACTTAAAGATACGCACCGAATCCAGTGATTTCTGCGACAGCGCGATCCCAAGCTTCCGTTTTCCTCTGCTCTTCACACATTTTTAATGTATTGACTTTTTAATAGATGTTCAGTCAGTAGAGACTTTTTCATGGACAGTGATGGGATTTTGTAGGCAACTTTGTACTACAGTATATGCTGCATTTGTGTGGTAATACCACAGAAAGATCAGTAAAAAACTAGATTAACATTACCACAAGTATAATCATAAATATTTTTAAATTATATAAAAAAAAGTCTTACATCTATTACAAAAGATACATGAGCAATCAATAACATGAAAAAATAAACAGATGACCTCTTAAAAAATTGGATTTGCAATAGAACAATGAAAGTTGAAATAATCACAAGGTATAATGTAACCATTAAATAAACCAAAACAAGCAATCCATTCTGAACATTATACATTTTACACAAAAATTATATAAAATAAAATAAACCTTCCCACCAGCATAAGGCTTCATTTTCTTTAAAATGATGTGCATTAAAATTTAACTAGTTACTGTTAGAATGAGTAATGTTGGTATACTTGCTTGTTATGCATTGTTGATGAGAACCCATGTCGGTAGTGGCATGTGGTTGATACTTTTTTTTTATCCCCTTGCACAAACATTTGGGAACTTTTCAGAAAAGTTTCAAACTATTAATTTGCGTCCACCACATCTCCCAAAATGCTTTCTGCAGAAAACATTTCTGAAACATGTGGTGCTAAAAAGTCCCAAAAAAGTCAGACATAAACACCCACTGCTAAAAAATTTGCTACATTTTACAACCAATAACCAGTTTAAAGCCAATGATAAGTTCCCCCCCCCCCCTCCCCACATACACACGCTATATTTCTCTTATGTCTTCCCATGTATATTTTTACATCAAGGATTGAAAAAGCGCTAGAATTTGCAAACATCTTGCATTAATCTGTTCAATCACCTTATGGTAATAACACTGGGATTGACACATGTCTAAATAGTTATTATCAATGAGCTCCTAAGAGATAGATATTGGGATTCTTGCCTAGTTGGGAAGTGATACCAGGGACATAGGCAGCTGTACTTTTTTTTGGGTGTGACACTTTCAATCTGTAATTAAGATGAAAAAAATCCTATAATACAGTACCTTTGCAGGCTAGTATATATTATATTTGTTATTACATTTTCAGACACCACATTTTAGTGTTTGTTTAATGGCCACATCACCTGGATTCCCCCACCCCCACCCGCTAGCTCTTCTGAACCAAACTCTGGGTCCAGGTATTGCAACATTAAAACTAATACTTACATATGGCTGCTATATAGCCATTTGGAACTAATCAGTTTTTTAAAGTAGTCTTAGGTAATAGGATGGAGCCAGAGGTAAGGAAAACCTGCCATCTCTCAACTAATATATAAAATATAACACAACAATATAATAGTAGGATTTTTTGAAAAATGTTAGGCATTCAAAAAAATGCTTCATATCCCCACAATGGAAATAATGCGCTCCAAAACATAACCTTTATTTAGTTTTAATAATAAAATTAATATCAATATGCCCCATGAAAATAAGCTCTACATTGCACAGGTGCCAGTGCCTATAAAATAACCTGTATGAAAAGGCAAATCAGAAAGAAGGGTAAAACTTACCACCCAAACTATGAATCGTAATGACTACACAGCATGCCAGTAGTGTACAGGACTTTGTGTATTGTCACAAAAAGTAATTCCAAAGTTTTCAGGGGATATCCTAGGGTAACATGTATCATATTGTTTCTTCAGGTACTCTTTTCTGTGTCCTGTGTCTACTGCCAGTCCAGGGAATTTTAGCTGTAAAGTGCAAAATCTGCAGGATTTCACACTAAGTGACCCTGTAGAGCCCCTACACTATTCCCTCCATTTTGCACCTGCTCTTAAAAAAGGATGACCCCATGAACACTGTCCTTTACTCTAATAGGCCCAATGTCCATTTAACAAAAACAAAATGCTACATGGTCAAAACCAGATGAGTGTTTTTACTGGGGAAGTCCAGATTTGCCAGTGGAACAAAAGCTTGGTAGAAAAAGAAGGTTTACATATAAAAAGATAGACCTGTTGTCTGTACTTCCTTTGTCAGTTTTATTATATTTGAATGTTTTAAATGTCTGGAAATGTTTTTGAACAATTTCTTATTCAATAAGAAGCCCTCAAAATAGTCTTAGTTGTGCTTTTACAACCAAGTACATCCCAAACTTTTGTTCTAATGCCGTTGGGTGTTTATATATTCGCTATACTATATCAATACCTCCTGCACAGAGATTATATCTCTTTTTATTTGATACCATATATTGTTTCTGTAATTCAAATCATTTGGAACAACTAAGATTGTTTTAGGAGTAGAAATGCTATGTGTTTTTTAGCTCGTATGTAAAATGGAGGATGTTTGACAGAAATCTTATCAATATTTTCCAGCTGACTTTGGACTTTCAAAAATTGTAGATGACCAAGTGACAATGAAGACTGTGTGTGGAACTCCCGGCTACTGTGGTGAGTAAAGTATCTTATCATTAGCCTATCAATGTATGAGGCTCTGTGGTACAGAAAGATGAAAGTCTAGTAGAAATGGCCATAAAACTGACCCCATGCTCTGTCTACTACACGTGTTTGCCATGAGCTTCTTAGAGTTGATATCTGGTGTAGGTCTGCTTTGATGAAAGGCTAACACTTAAAGGGGTACTCCGTTGCTAGATATCTTATCCCTGGTCCATAGCAAAGGGGATAATATGTCTCCAGAACTAAAGAAAAGCAAGGGGCACGGCACTGCAGTCCAAACTAACGGTCTTTTACGGAGATTGACACCGGTATTGACAGAACTGTTTCCTGCGCTCCAAGCGCACTTCCTTGAGCTGCCGATGATCGGGAGCCCGAGGAAGTACGCTTGGAGCACAGGAAACAGTTCTGTCACTGCAAGGCTGCTCCTCTGCATCTACCCGCTCAATCACTGTTATGAAGTTGGAATAAAGATTGCTGCAAGTTAAAGACCCGGGTGAGTGCATCCATTCTTTTCTTCTGAATTATATGGGATATGATGTCTGATTACTGGGGTCTGGCCGCTGTGCACCCCCCCCCCATCCCCCCCCCCCCCCCCCCCCGCTGCAGAATCCCGACGTTGTGAACATTCTGTTCAGAACTCTGGGTTCGGGAGACATCTTATCCCCTATCCTTTGAATAGGGATAAGATGTCTAACAACCGAGTACCCCTTTTACCTGGTGTCCAAAACTTGGATGGCAAACAGCATTAAAAATTAATAATATATGTCCGTTTGAATTGTGTTTGAAAAGACACAAATATAAGGCCATTTAGTACTGTATATCTAGTTAACAAGATAATGTTGCAATATTCCAAGGGCATAATGACTTCACATACAAGGCTAAACAGATGCAACATTATTTTTCGTTTAGCTATTGTTGGACTCATTTATCAAAAGTTCTTTTATAGAAGGTCTCTTGGTTGCCCATAGCGACTAATCAGAATGTAGAGTGACTTTTTTGGACACTTTTTATACAGAAATATAATAATAATAATTAAATAAAAATATTGTAAAATGTGAAATTGCTTTGGGCATATTTTTATTGAGATCCATAACTTACTGAAGCTCATAATCAGCCAGCGATATTAAATTATTCTTGATCTATCATGCTTATTATGAAGCTGAAGGATGACATTGGATGCAGTGTATTCTACTCTCTGTTGCTGTACTTCCATATACTTTACAGCGGATATTACCTCAAGAATACTCTTAGGTTTTGCTGTGACAACAGAAGGCAGTGTAATATTCTAATTAATATATACAAATAATACCATCTAAGATTAGCCAGTGTAGATCTGTCCGGAACTATAAGGTCAACATTTACAACTCAGAGATGAATATTATTATGTGGGTAAAAAAAATGGGTTGCTAAATATTTTCTTTGGTATTTATGTAACAAAGAAATGACCGAAATGTAAGCATTACATATAAATCTTTTTTATAAGGAATGCATACAATCTCTGCTTATTTGGATGTAAACATAGTCTGCAGCTTCTGTAGTTAGAAAGGAACATACCATGGGCTGTATTTACAGGCAAAAGTCTCTCTGCTGTTGTGTAAGGCTCTTTTCACCTCTCATTTGGTGTGTTTGTTTGAACTGAATGTGTTCAACTCTACTTCAATTGAGTTCCATTGTTTTAAAGTGTCCCTGTCTTCAAAAATGTTTTAGTTGAATTTAAGAATTGAATAACAATTTACTTAGTGAAATAAATATTTAATCCCCCATCATCAGGTGTTTTTTTATACAGGTAACGAGCTGAGATTACAAGCACTCTCTTAAAGGGAGTCTGTCATCAGTATCACCTGCACTAACCTGTTAATACAGGCTTGAAGTGTGGGTGACACTGATTAAAGGGGTTCTCCGGTGCTTACACATCTTATCCCCTATCCAAAGGATAGGGGATAAGATGCCTGATCGCGGGAGTCACGCCGCTGGGGACCGGCGGGATCATGCACGTGGCACCCCGTTAGTAATCGGTCCCCGGAGCGTGTTCGCCCTCCGCCCCCCGTGTGACCACCTCACGCTTGACAGCCTAT